>NC_058408.1:102297577-102597577 GCF_002201575.2 Neomonachus schauinslandi | reverse complement strand
TTCAAGAGGTACAAAAATATCAGGACCTCAACATGTCAAGACAGTTGATGAAGCATATGTTTGCTTCCTCTTCCAAGTCTTACTGGATGTCAAAAAACATGTTTTATATATATTTATACATATACATATATATGAACAAATGTATAACAGCACCACTAAGCAAGCAAAGAGGCCACACACAGACCACAAATTTGAGAAATAATAGATCTAGCTTAACAGAAAGAAAATATAATAGAATTGACAAAGCAGTGATAGGAGATATAAAATAGAGTAATTCCTTTAAACACTCTATTTGGAACACTGTCCAACCACTCCTACCTTATCCACAAGAGTAAAAGGTGTTTATATGTTCCAATCTGTAGTTGTAAAGTCCTCCATATCCTAACAATTGTGTAGCATCTTAGCCTGTTATTTTTTTTCTTTAAAAAAATTTTTTTGGGGGGATGCCTGGGTGGCTCAGTCAGTGAAGTGTCTGCCTTTGGCTCAGGTCATTGAGTCCCGCATCAGGCTCCCTGCTCAGTGGGGATCCTGCTTCTCCCTCTGCCTGTGCTCTCTCTCTGACAAATGAATAAATAAAATCTTAAAAAAAATAAAAATAAATAAAAATTTTTTTTTGGTAACAGCTTTATTGAGATACAATTCACATACTATACAATTCACTCATTTAAAGTCTACAATCTAATCATTTTAAATATCTTCATAATTGTGCAACCATCACCACTATCACTTTTAGAGTATATTCATTAACTCATAAAGAAACCCCCATACCTTTAGTTATTGAAAACAAATATCCCCATCCCTAAGTAAGCACTCATCTACTTTCTATCTCTGTACTTTGTCGATTCTGGACATTTCATATAAATGGAATCATGTAATATGTGTATGATTTTGTTGACGAGATTCTTTCACTTAGAATAATTTTATCAGTGTTCATACATGCTAGAGCATCTATCAGTACTTTATTCCTTTTTATGGCTGAATAACATTGTGTTATATGGATATAGCATATTTTTGTCATTCACCCATCCCTGGACACATAGGTTGTCTTCATCTTTGGCTATTATGAATAATACTGTGATGAACATTCAACATGCAAGGTTTTGTGTGGACATACTATCTTCATTTCTCTTGGGCATACACCTAGGAGTAGAATTGCTGGGTCAACTTAACTTTTAACAGTTAAATTTAATTGTTTAACTTTCTGAAGAACTGCTGGACTATATTCTACTACCTGCCTAATTTTTTCTCAGAGACAATACAGGAAAACCTGTCTGCCTAATTATATGAAAAAGAAGCAACCAGAAAATAACAGTTTCTATAAATTAGGTTAACCACTGCTGAAATTTTTACAAATATCAATAGTTGAAAGGATGACCTGAACAATAAAAATGTGTGGATAAAAAATAAGATGAAGGTAAGAGAGTTGAAAACACCGAGGAAAACACCCCAAAATCCACAGGAAATATAAGAGATGAAGAGTATGAAAGAAAAATTAAGAGGCACAGAGAATGGATCAGGTGGCCCAAGGTCCATTTAAGAAGAATGATGGGGAGACTAGAGATAATGAAGAGTAAGAAAGAAATACCAGAAAAAAAGTCTTCAAAAGAGAAAAAAATATAATCTTCAGATTTGTCCAAATATGAAGCAATTCTTTTAGGGAGGGGACTAGGATCTATACTTGGACAACATCTTGTTCAATTTCAGAACTTTTTTTTTTCAGAACTCTTTATATTAAGAGAAAACCTTAAGAACTTCTAGAGTGAAAAATAACAGATTATCTGAAAAGGACTAAAAATAAATACACCAGACTTCTTAAAGAATATAGCATGATAAAAAAATATATATTATATTCTATGCTAGAAGAAAAAAAGATTTTCCAAATAGAATTCAATATCCTCTCAGATTATTAACTCATAAGGGAAAATATAATCTTCACATGTAAGTATTGTTTTCCCCTGCATTTATAAAAGAAAAATAATATATTAAGTTGGAGGTGTAACAATCAAAAAGAGACATAAGAAAGAAGACACCATGGTTGTTAAAAAAGAAAAAGGGATGAAAAAATAAGAACTGTGTAGGACTTTGGAAAAGTAAAGGAATCCAAAAAGAAATTTAAAGAGGGCCCATTATATCTTATTACATGTAAAATTCTCAAGTAGCAAAAATTTTAATAACAAAGGAATGTAGTTTCTGTTCTATGAATCCTTCCAATCACGTTACTTGGTTCTACAGAGAATAATAGTTACTAGTTATTTGGCAATGAGGTTTTGTTTGGTTTTCAATTTTAGAATCTACACTGAGATACAACATGTAACATTTAATTACAGTTGCAAACATTTTTAACACTTAGTAACATTTACAAAATGTAAAAACATATATAACACTGACATCTTGAAGATGGGAAAAGGGAGAGATGAAAGAGTTTACTAATGTTCTCTCCTTCATTTAAAGAGTCTAAGTACCTCAAATGTTAATAATCAACTTTGAAAAGAGGTTTTAAGTCTACTGTTTAAAGCCATAAAATCAATCAGTGGAAAAATAAAAATACATAAAAAGCATAAAGAAGGCACTGAGAAAGGAAAAAGAGAAAAAACAGTGTAAGTGCACTATATTCTTCATCTTCCAGAGGAGAGTCAATAGACATGTAAATCTGTTAATTAAAGAATGGGGCATAACCACATTAAGTAAATTTATAATGATAAACTAAAAACATTAACAGCATTTGTAGGTCTATGGCGTGGAGAAGGAGGGAAGTTATATTGTTGGGCTTTCTTTTGTTTTTATAAATTTCTTAAAGATATCGAAAATAAATGTGCAATTTTAAAAAGTTATAAAGTTAACAGTTGTGTAACCTCCAGAACCATTATCACTATAGATAGATACATACAAAGACAAACAGAGAGAGAGAGAGATAATGATATATGTATGCTTGACCATCTCTGGGCTCTTAATTCTGATTCATTGATATATATGTCTACCCCTGCACAAACTGCATTTTGTCTTAATTACTATTGCCTTATATGTCTTAATGAAAAACAAGTACCTTCACCTTGTTCTTCTTCATGAGTGCACTGAATATTCTTGGTCCTTTGTACCTACATATAAATGTACAACTAGATGTCAATTTCCAAAAAACAATTTGTAGAGATTTTGACTAGGATTGCACTAAATATATATATGGGAAAGTGATAACCTTTCCAATATTAAACTGTCTAAACCTTGATCACACTGTACATCACAATATACTTATTCAGGTCTTTAATATTTCTCAATTAGTTTTCATAATTTTTGCCATAAATCTTGCACATCTTTTATTAGAATCACTATTTCATACTTCCTTTATTTTAGTACTACTGTGATATTTGTTTAAACCTAATTTTTATTTGTTGATGGTATTTAGAAATATAATTCTTTTTTAAAGATTTATTTTAGAGAGAAAGAGAACAAGCAAGAGCAGGGGGAGGGGACAGAGGGAGAGAGAAAACCAAGCAGACTCCACACTGAGCATGGACCCTGACATGGGGCTCGATCTCATGACCCTGATATCAGATCTGAGCCAAAACCAAGAGTCAGATACTTAACTATGCCACCCAGAAGCCCCAGAAATAGAATCCTTATATAACAATTTTTATCTATCCAAGTTGCTAATATCTCTAATTAATTCCAATAATTTATCTGTTTTTGCCATACATATATAATCATTTATGAACAATGACAATTTTTTTCTCTTTTTCTTGCCTTAGTTCAGAAACTAAGGACCTCCAGCATAACATGCACAGATAATAGTCGGTAGTAACAGTAGTAAATGGGCAAACTTCGTCTTATTCCAAATTTTGACCTAATAAATTCTTTTTTTTGTTTAGGATTTTTTTATTTATTTGACAGAGAGAGAGACAGCGAGAGAGGGAACACAAGCAGGGGGAGTGGGAGAGGGAGAAGCAGGCTTCCCACGGAGCAGGGAGCCTGATGCGGGGCTCGATCCCAGGACTCTGGGATCATGACCTGAGCTGAAGGCAGACGCTTAACGACTGAGCCACCCAGGCGCCCCGACCTAATAAATTCTAACAAATCCTGATGAAAGGCAGGATAAGTCCATTTCCCAAAGCTAGAAGTCTTGAAGAAGTGTTTAACTTTTCACTTTATTTTTACTGTGTGTATGCACTGCTTTACTAAAGAGCTAAATTTTTAAAATGTTAGACCTTGTATCTACTGATATTTCCATATATTTCAATTTAGAAATACTAAGTTACCAAAACAAACACACAATATAATCCAACAAAATTACAATATACATGTGCAGATTGCAAACAAAGGTACCCTACACACACACACACACACACACACACACACACACACACACAGAAAAGGATCTGGAAGAGTACAACCAAGGTGTTAATAGCGGTTAGCTCCAAAGTAGGAGCAAGTATGTATATTGTATACATTTATTTTGACAGTGTAACAAGCATATAAACTGATCTGCAACAAAAACATTTTTAATCTACTTCATTTTATAATGGAAGAACACAACAATTTTCCATACAATTATCTAAAAAGAACTGCATATACAACAAAGTTGAATAAAAAGCATAGAGCAGAGAAGTGAGTGATTCTGAATGAAAGAGGCAGGGAAAATTTAACATTTGAACCGAATTTGACAGGTAAGGGAGAAAAAATACTCAGGACTGAGGGTAAAACAAAAACATGACATATTGTGAGAAACAATTTAAACACAGACTAAAATATAGACAAAAATCAAAGTAGTAAAAACTGGCAATGAAAAGGTAACTCTCTCTGCCAGGCTAATAAATTTAGACATTATTCGACAGGCAAGCAGAAATTACTAAAATATGTTTGCTAATAGTGTGAAAGGCAGACTTGTTTTTAAAAATGATCACAGCACTGTTTGGAGGACAATGTAGAATAAAGAGAGGCAGAAGACTGCCACCTTTCAAATAGTTCAAACCAAAGATCAGCTGTGGAGCTAAGGCACTAGAGAGAAATTATTAAACTGAGGAAGCATTTCTGAGGTTGAAGATATAACATGTGATAAATAGCTGGAAGGGGAAGACATGGTAGAGGGATGACTATTCTGAGATTTCTAGTTTGGATGACCAGGTGTATGATGTTGAGAAAGGAAATACAAGAGAGAAGAAAACTGTACTGAGCAAAGGGAATTCATACATAGTGACAAACAAAGAAACATTTCTATTTAGGGAAATGATTGTAATGAGGGAAGATTTGTTTTTTGTTTTTTTTTTAATCTCTTGCAGGGAATGGACACATCTTAATTTTCTCTGTATACTTTTCTAGCTGATACAAAATTTTCTGTTTGTCTGTGAATGGTCTACCTTGTCTGGGTCAAAACTACTAATGCAGCCAATGGAAAATGTTGGGGAAAGATGAAGGACTGAGTATCTTTAATGAATGGAACCAAAAATTCAGGCTGAAACATTAATGAGCTTCAAAACTAGGAGTATAACTTGATAGGTAAATAATCTAATCAACTATATAAAAATCTTAAATATTTCCTAAGTTGTTTAGGGATGAAATTGTTTAATAGCTTTACATGTTACGGGAAACTTCAACATATTTCCATTATGGGATATATTTTTTTTAAGAGATGAAGAGAGAGAGGGAGGGGAGAGGGAGGGAGAGAAAGAGAATCTTAAGCAGGCTCCATGCCCAGCACAGAGCCCTGACACAGGGCTCAATCTCACAACCTGAGATCATGCCCTGAGCTGAAACCAAGAGTCAGATTCTTAACTGACTGAGCCACCCAGGTGCCCCTTCATTATGTGATTTTTTTCTACAGGGAATAAAGTGTGGCAATTTCAGTACTTGATAAATTCATTCTTACTTTCTCCTTTTGGTTAAATTTCTTTGTCTGAATGGAATGGGCATATCAAACACTTCAATCAAATGACTGACAGGAGGGAAAAAACAGTAGCTGATCCATTTTCCTACTAGTGCTCTATTTGTGAAACCCAAATTAATAAAACTTATAGCTTTCATAATGTTTAAAAACTTCCAGAGGAAAGGTTACTTAAATAAAATGCTAGAGGAAAAACTGGATTCAGTACTTATCAAAGTTCTAGATGACAGTTTCCAGATAATGCAAAGAAAAAAGGAATAAAAATAAATTTCATAATATAAAAATATTTAAAATTTTTCTAAATAAAAGCAAAACTGAGGGGCGCCTGCGTGGCTCAGTCGTTAAGCATCTGCCTTCAGCTCAGGTCATGATCCCAGGGTCCTGGAATCGAGCCCCACATCAGGCTCCCAGCTCCGCGGGAGGCTTGCTTCTCCCTCTCCCACTCCCCCGGCTTGTGTTCCCTCTCTCGCTGTGTCTCTCTCTGTCCAATAAATAAATAAAATCTTTAAAAAAAAAAAAAAAGAATAAAAAAATAAAAGCAAAACTGAAATAAAAAAATTTAAATATGTTTAGCAATATGAAAAATGGTTATTATATTTACTTACATATTTTTAAAAATATTTTAAAATATTATTTTACATATTTTAGTATTAATTCAATAAATTAGTTTGGTTTTTAAATGTTATTTTAATATTCTCATTTTATTTCTCAACAGAAATAAAAATGTTAAGGCTCAGACAACTGGACAAATGAACAAAAAACAAAAGAAAAATAATAAATGTTCAAAACAATCCGAGATACATTTAACACATTATTTTTCTTTAGAAATTATTAACAAAATGACCAGAAGAAAATACATTAATATGCCAATGGCATTTTTTATTTATTTTTTAAAAGATTTTATTTATTTTAGAGAGAGAGAGCCTGAGCAAGGAGGACAGGGAGCGGGAGAAGCAGGCTCCCCTGCTGAGTGGAGAGCCCAAAGCAGGGCTCAATCCCAGGACCCTGGGATCATGACCTGAGCCCAACACAGACACTTAACCAACTGAGCCACCCAGGAGCCCCTGGTATTTTTATATAAGCCTTTTCCTTTTTTATAGTTCCTACAATTTGACCATGTACTTATATTCATTTTATAATGATGGTATTTTTATTAAAGAAAACTTTTACATACAAATTAATGTCACTAGAATATTATTCAGAATTTCTTGTGGACTAACCTTACGGAAAAAACACAAAAAACAATATGCCACATACCCCTAAAGAAGTTTTAGGGGTTCTTGTTCTGAGAATAAATAGGAGAATTTAAACTGTAAGTAATGCTTTCCACTCTCATATCACATATTATTAAATACTTTATAAACAATTGATAATTCCTGACAATAAGATAGCTATCTTTATATCTGTTTTGCTCTTTGAGAAAAAAGTAAAATACAAGGAGGTAGAGAAGCTTTCAAACACTAATGTTTGGTAGGCAAAGCTGTGACTAACCACTAGTTTTCTGATGCCAGGTTTAATATTAAATCTTTTGAGATACAGTACCACCTCAGCACGGTACTATACACAAGAAAAGGTATCAAATGAAATGATCAAATATGGAAATTTAAAGTCTACTAAAAGATAGCACTGACTTCTGGTAAAAATAAAAATACTATTGATGATCATAAGCATGGTACTATCAGCAGCACACAGCTTCCAGTTGTGGAAGGCTGGGCAGTAACTAAATTACTAACTTAAACATAAGCTAAGTAACATAATCTGTCCGTTAGAATAAAAGCCCCTTTAAGCATTAAAATCAAGGTACAATTAATAGAAATACATGTACGAAGGTATAATACAAAAAGATTCACCTTTTCAAAAGCAGTAATTGTACTAAGTACAATGTGAGCAGAAAGTTATGGGAAGGTCAGTAACTGAAAATTTTAATGGGACAGAATTAATTGATGCTATACTGAAAAGAGAGCAGCTAGACTTTGCTGCTTGTCATTAAAGTGGACTGATTGTTTTCTTTTTCTTTTTTTTTTTTTAAGCTTTTATTTATTTATTTGTGAGAGAATGAGAGAGAGCACATGAGAGAGGGGAGGGTCAGAGGGAAAAGCAGACTCCCTGCCGAGCAGGGAGCCCGATGCGGGACTCGATCCAGGGACTCCGGGATCATGACCTGAGCCAAAGGCAGTCGCTTAACCAACTGAGCCACCCAGGCGCCCGGACTGATTGTTTTCTAAGACTTCCAAATAGTTTCCACTTTACAGAGTGAGGAACAAACAGTAATTGATGTTTCAATGAATTTTAAGAGGTGGATTAATAACAGCATAAACACAATAAACACAAGCAAAGTCTAACACAATAAATACAATGAGATAAGCCTACTCTGCTTAGAAAATCTAGCACTACCAAATAAAGAATACCCAGTACAGAAGAATAAAGAAAATCAGGGGTCTGACACGTAAGGAGGACATCTGTTAGAAGATGATAATGAAACAATGTATATTCACTATACTGTAGAAAAACAATCCCATGACTCTTGAATTCCAATGACTATGATCCACACTCAAAAATCTAAATGAAAAAGTAAAGCCCTACTCCTGTAACCTAAGGATCAAAATACTCCGGTTCAATTTGAAAGATTCAAAGAGTGTTTCAAAATTTTTCTTCATTCAGTTTTTAAAAGGTTAAGAAATTTCTTTCAAATAACCTCTTTTATTTAAATTTTTATTTTTTAAGATTTTATTTATTTATTTGACAGAGAGAGACACAGTGAGAGAGGGAACACAAGCAGGGGGAGTGGGAGACGGAGACGCAGGCTTCCTGAGGAGCAGGGAGCCCAATGTGGGGCTCAATCCGAGGACCCTGGGATCCCGACCTGAGCCGAAGGCAGATGCTTAATGACTGAGCCACCCAGGTGCCCCAAAACCTCTTTTTTTAAGTCTAAATAAATTACCCCAGCAATATTGTAAATTGGCAAGACAAATGGCAAAGTTACACAAATGTGAGAAACTTAATAGGAAATTTTAGAAATATAAACTGTTTCATTTTCTGACATTCCTGAAAAGAGTGACTTATTACCAAACTATGATATTTTTATGTTACATAACATTAATTCCTGACAAGTCTGACAACCTATGTTCACTCTAAACAGGTCATAGTGAGTCTAACAAATAAGGGTACCAAAACACTGTTCATAATTCGACTTAAATATGATTGACCTAATATTTCAAAAATATACTTACTGTTATAGAAATACTTTTTAATATTATAAATATTAACTTTGAGAAGGATATACTATCCCAAAAATATAAAAAAAAAACTCTCAAAACTCAATAGTGAGAAAAAAATCCAATAAAAATTGGGCAAAAGATTAATAGGGGTGCCTGGGTGACTCAGTCAGTTAGGCGTCTGCTTTCGGCTCAGGTCACGACCCCAGGGTCCTGGGATCGAACCCCGCATTGGGCTCTCTGCTCAGTGGAGAGCCTGCTTCTCCCACTTCCTCTGCTGCTCCCCCTGCTTTTGCTCTCTCTCTGTCAAAGAGACACAGCGAGAGAGGGAACACAAGCAGGAGGAATGGGAGAGGGAGAAGCAGGCTTTCCGCTGAGCAGAGAGCCTGTGACAAGGGGCTCGATCCCAGGACCGTCGGATCATGACCTGAGCCAAAGGCAGACGCTTAATGACTGAGCCACCCAGGTGCACCAAATAAATAAAATCTTAAAAAAAAAAAAGAATGCTAGCTTAAAAAAATTGGCAATACTAAGTGCTGATGAAGATGTGAAACAACTGAAATTTTCATAAATTGCTGATGGAAATAAAAAATGATACACCCTCTTTAGAACAATTTAGAAATTTCTTAGAAAATTAAACATACACTACCAGACAACTCAGATACATGACTGTTTAGAAAAGCCTTATTGATAACCACCAAACACTTGAAACAACCCAAATGTCCATCAAGTAGTGAATGGATAAACAAATTATGGTACATCCACGCAAAGTTAAGCAATAAAAACAAACAATACATTTAAGAACATGCATGAATCTCCAAAGTATTCTGCAATGTGAAAGAAGCCAGACATAAAAGGGCTACATACAATATGATTCCATTTATTTGACATTCTGGATACGGCATATCTATAGGCAATTTAAAAAAAAGAAGAATATATTATCTAGAGAAACAAAACGGAAATTCCAAAAGACTATCTTTCTCTGCATGTATGTATGTGCATATCTATCTACTTACCTCCACAGAAAGATATACACGTGAAACACACTTGAAACTCAAAACAAGCCTATGAGACAAGTAAGATTTATGCAAACATCCCCATTTTCTAAGACACATATTTAGAGTTTTAGTGACTTTTGATTTAGAAATAATTTCAAACTATGGAAACACTACAATATAATACAGAGAACACTTGTACACCTTTTACCAAGATTCACCAATTTTTAGTATTTTGAACACTTATCCCCTTTTCTCTGTTGTTACATAGACATTTGTCTTTACAAATCATTTTGGACTAGGTCATATATATAATGCACTTTTATTATTTATAATACCTCAATGAAAACTTCCTAATAAGATGTAGTTTGTATCTGTGAAATCAATTTTATGGGTTCATATGGCTATCTCCAATTCCAATCCAACACAATTCAAAGCCATTGTCTTCTCCCATTCCTTGTCATCTTTTTTCATTATGTGTCTCTCCTTCTATATTGAGATCCCTTGCTCTGAGGTCCAGGACATGGTTCAGTAGCTATACTGGACAAGCCCCTTCCAGTGCAAAAAAGGAAAAATCTAACTGGAATGGATTGGGAATGGTGTAACGGGAAGAGGGCCTGCTTGATGCTGCTCTATGTCCAAAGACCTGTGCTGGGCTTTTTCTTTTCAGGAGTGATTGTGTCTGTTTTTGAACTACATTCTCCACATCTTTCTTCTTCTTCAAGGTCTCTTAAGCACCGCCACCGAATCCCTGCTCTCCAAAGGTACAGAAACAAAGAAGCAGTAAGAGCTCTACTGGAACATGTTTCTTCCTGTACTTATAAGAAATTTGATTTCTAGAATATTCTATCTCCTAGCAATTCTAAAGGTGCAGGTTATGTGTGATTCTATTTATAACCCTTGTTTTTTTTTTAATATTTATTTATTTGAGAGACAAAGAATGAGCATGAGCAGGAGGGGCAGAAGGAGAGAAAGATAGAATCTCAAGTAGACTCTGTGCTCAGCACAGAGCCCAACATGGGGCTGATCCCACGACCCTGAAGTCAGACCTGAGCCAAAACCAAGGGTCGGACACTCAACCAACTAAGCCATCCAGACACTCTTGCATCCTTTGTTTTAAGGATGAGGAAATTCAGATTCATTATCCTCCAAGCCCAGTTTAAGTGACTTTTGATGGATTTCTCACAACTGTTAAGTAGCACACTAAGGACTGGGAGATCCACCCAATAATTAAGAAAACATTACAATGATATATAATAAAAATAAGAATATTTAGAATAAAACATCTCATGGCCCAAAACTGAATGAATTTCTTTTTAATTAAAGGTAGTTGTGGCTTAATTATTTTTAAGATGCATCCAGAAGATGCATTCTATAAAGCCAGAAAAATGAAAGAAAATGAGAATGATGACAGCAAAAAGGAGAGGAGAAATTAAAAAGAAATAGCTCTTTAAATTTTAATGTGCCATTTTTTCTAGCTATCTGATATGAAGCAAATACTACTTGAAATGAGAAAGATTTCATGACAAGGTCCTGTAACTGAGCACCAGTTATTATTATATGGAAAAAACTGTCCTTATAAAAAAGATATAGTAAGAATTATGAACAGGAAAATGTCCACAAAAGCACCCTTCACATCTAGTTCTAACCTAGTGTAACTGCTTCCCACTTTCACAGTAACTAAAGCCTCTCTTTTCTCACTCTTAGGAAAAAAAGAGAAGTCAGCATATACCAGGAGATAAAGAAGATCTCACATTGTGTTAACATCACCAGAGCACAGAAACAAACATCAACAATTTTGAACATTTCATAGAGAAAGTAAAGTAAGACAAGTAAAACCTTTACAGAAAATTTTTAAAAATTTAACTTCCTTAAGAAAGCATTCACAACTGCCAAGTAGGGTTTTTGATGAAATTCTTTCTTAAACTTCTCATCTAAACAAATAATAAAATGAAAAAATCAGTAATTCTAAACAGACTATACTTATTAAGACCAAATGTTAATAGAATAATGCAGGGGAGGGGGCAAATCCATAAGCAAATTATAAGATTCAAAGCTTTGAAATCTTTTACCACAAATGTTTAGTAAGGTTGAAAAAAAATTGCTTAAATGTCAGTTTGATAAAAACCAAAAGAACATTTCCCACATGTGCTTATATTTAACCATATTTTTTTTTAAAGATTTTATTTATTTATTTGACAGAGAGAGACACAGCGAGAGAGGGAACACAAGTAGGGGGAGTGGGAGAGGGAGAAGCAGGCTTCCCGCGGAGCAGGGATCCCGATGCAGGGCTCGATCCCAGGACCCTGGGATCATGACCTGAGCCGAAGGCAGACGCTTAACCGACTGAGCCACCCAGGCGCCCCTATATTTAACCATATTTTTAAAAGATGGAAAACTAACAGTCATTCAAAACTAAGGTTAAGCTATTAGTTCATATGAATTGTAATTTAAAGGTATTTCTCCAACCTCTAATTTTATTTTCTTTGATAAGAAAGTACTTTTAAGCATGTATTGCTTAGGTAAATCTTTATTCCATTCTAAAATGTTTAAAGGTTTAATTCTTTTCATTTATAATTCTGAAGATTTTTTTTGCATGTAAGATAATCAAATATACTGTTGAAAGCACTTTGTACTTGAGTATAATTACAATAAAATGAATTACTCCTAAATTCAGGTGCATATGTGTATTCAGTTTCTGCCCATTATAAAAACACAACAAAATTTCACTAAACCAATTTACAATTTTCATTAAATAGTAAAACTGTCTGACATATAGTTTTAAACCATACCAAAAAAATCCACATAAGAAAAAGAGAAATAGGGCGCCTGGGTGGCTCAGTTGGTTAAGCGACTGCCTTCGGCTCAGGTCATGATCCTGGAGTCCCGGGATCGAGTCCCGCATCGGGCTCTCTGCTCGGCAGGGAGTCTGCTTCTCCCTCTGACCCTCCCCCTCTCATGCTCTCAATCTCTCTCTCTCATTCTCTCTCTCAAATAAATAAATAAAATCTTAAAAAAAAAAAAAGAAGTTTAAAAAAAAAGAAAAAAAGAAAAAGAGAAATAGTGCAGGACAGTGGTTCTCAAAATGAAACATGTAGCTTCCTGGTAAACCTACAGTGCCATCCATATGTCCACAAGCAGTTCCAAAACACATATTATACTTTTTCCCTCCTTTATTGGTTTGGTTCAGCTGTTATTTCTATCACAGAATCCATGGTTTATAAGGGGGCCTTAGTTTCTCTGATCATAGAAAAATTCTAGAAACATATGTAACAGATACAAAGAGAAAGTATTCATGCAATAATTAATCATTTTTCTCTATCAAACTTTAAATATATCTCTCATCAGAAACACTCAAACACTTAAATCTCTTATCAAAACATAACATATGGAACTTCTAATTCTGAATAGCATATAGCAGGTGACAGCCAGCATTCATACTGACAACAACTATAAGTCATATAAATTATAAAATATAAATCACAAATCATTAACGGTACCAAAGAGCTGTAGAAGGAACAGGATCAAATGAATACATTTCCAAAGAGGTAAGAACTGTTCAGAGGGCAGCCTAGAACTGGCAGATGATTGTCCACCCTGCCTGAATTTGTAGTCAGTAGCATGGGGTTAGAGAGACAAAATCTGACATTTGGGGGACCTCAAACAGCTGGTTTGTCCCATAACACATTTGCTGAATTCTGAAACTGAATGGTAAGCTAAGAAGGTTAACCAAAATCATCACCTGAAAAGCAGAAAGTTCTCCAAGTCTGGCAGGGCTTAAAAAACAAAGACAGGAATAGAGGAAGAACTAAAACATAACAGGCTAAAAATGAAATCCCTAGGAGGAATGGAGAATAAAATCTAAAGATAACACAGATACTTTTTCCCTGGGGACTGGGAGAGGACATATATCTATAGTGCTTACAACTAGAAACTGGAAATTCAGACCTTGGCCTTACCAGAACACTGGGATGGGGGTGGAGGGCAAGGGGGTTTCAGCCACTATTAGTACTAAGGTGATAAAATTGGAAACTGAGGCTCTAAAATAAAAGGTCAGTTTCCCACTTGAGATATTTGCCAAATTTTCAAGTGGATTAGGCTGAAGGATAAAGAATTAAGCTGGAAATCTCTGAGGGCAGTTCTGGTGCCAAGTTTCAGAGCTGACAAGACAAAGACCTAATAGCCTCAATTAAAAGTCCAAGAGGGTCAAGCTGTAGAAACAGAGGCAAACAGGGTAGACTGAACCTATCAAAACTGAAAATCAACTCTGACCTAGCTTCATCTTTGATTTTATTAAGGCAATCAACCCTCCCATCACTTCATATCAGCCTCATAGAGAAAAGGGTAAATATTCTGGTAGATGATACAATCTAAAGGATCTACAGCTCTTAAATAATAGACAGCTGGTAGTTATGCAAAGAGGCGAAATAATTTGACTACAAACAAAAAGGGAACAGCAAGAGATAAAGTTTTAGAAATAATATAGACACTGGAAATAAAAGAAAGGAACTTCCAAATAACTATGATTAGTATTTTCAAGGAAACAAAGAAAGAATGCATAAACTAGATAAAAGAATGGAGAATTGAAACAGAGAATTTAAGGGGCGCCTGGGTGGCTCAGTCGTTAAGCGTCTGCCTTCGGCTCAGGTCATGATCCCAGGGTCCTGGGATCGAGCCCCGCATCGGGCTCCCTGCTCTGCGGGAAGCCTGCTTCTCCCTCTCCCACTCCCCCTGCTTGTGTTCCTGCTCTCGCTATGTCTCTCTCTGTCAAATAAATAAATAAAATCTTTAAAAAAAAAAAAAAAGAAACAGAATTTAAAACAATAAAATAAACATCTAGAACTTAATTTGACATTTGAGTGTAAAAATTCATTGAGTAAGTTTAATATTTAACACAACCCCTATCAAAATACCAACAGCATTTTTCACAGAACTAGAACAAACAATCCTAAAATTTGTAAGGAACCACAAAAGAACTTGAAGAGCCAAAGCAATCTTGAAAAAGAAAAGCAAAGCTGGAGGCATCACAATTCCGGACTTCAAGCTATATTACAAAGCTGTAGCAATCAAGACAGTACGGTATTGGCACAAAAACAGACACATAGATCAATGAGACAGAATAGAAAACACAGAAATGAACCCATAACTATATGGTCAATTAATCTTCGACAAAGCAGGAAAAGAATATCCAGTGGGAAAAAGACAGTCTCTTCAACAAATGGTGTTGGAAAAACTGGACAGCAACATGCAAAAGAATGAAGCTTTCTCACACCAAACAAAACTAAATTCAAAGTGGATTAAATCCTAGAGGAGAACACAGGCAGTAACCTCTTTGACATCGGCCATAGCAACTTCCTTCTAGATAGGTCTCCTGAGGCAAGGGAAACAAAGGCAAAAATAAACTATTGTATTTCATCAAAATATAAAGCTTCTGCACAGCAAAGGAAATAATCAGCAAAACTAAAAGGCAACCTATGGAATGAGAGATGTTTGCAAATGGCATATCTGATAAAGAGTTAGTATCCAAAATATATAAAGAACTTAAAAACCTCAACACCCAAAAAACTAATAATCCAATTAAAAAATGGGCAGAAGATATGAACAGATATTTCTCCCAAGATACACAGATGGCCAACAGACACCTGAAAAAATGCTCATCATCACTTACCATCAGGGAAATGCAAAACAAACCTACAACCTACAATCACCTCACAGCTGTCAGAATGGCTAAAATCACAAACACAAGAAACAACAGGTGTTGGCGAGGACGTGGAGAAGTGCACTGTTGGTGGGAATGCAAACTGGTGCAGCCACTCTGGAAAACAGTATGAAGGTTCCTCAAAAAGTTAAAAATAGAACTACCACATGATCCAGTAATTGCACTACTGGGTATTTACCCAAAGATTACAAAAACATTAATTCAAAGGGATACATGCATACCTATGTTTATAGCAGCATTATCTACAATATCCAAATCATGGAAGCAGCCCAAGTGTCCACAGATTGATGAATGGATAAAGATGTGTGTGTGTGTATGTGCATGTGTGTGTGTGTGTGTATAATATATATACATTTTTATTTAAGAATTAAAATCATATTGATTTTAAATTGATCAAAATCAATTTAAGAAACCAAACAAGCAAAGGGGAAAAGAGAGAGAGGGACAGACAGACAAACCAAGAAACAGACTCTTAATTATAGAGAACAGAGGGGAGGTGGGTGGGGGATGGGTTAAATAGGTGATGGGGATTAAGGAGTTAACCTCTGATGACACTGGGTGATGTATGGAATTCTTTTTTTTTTTTTTTAAAGATTTTATTTATTCATTTGAGACACAGAGATACAGAGAGAGAGAGAGCACAAAGAGTGGGAGAGGCATTGGGAGAGGGAGAAGCAGACTCCCGGCTGAGCCAGGAGCCCGATGTGGGGCTCGATCCCAGGACCCTGGGATCACGACCCGAGCCGAAGGCAGACGCTCAACCATCTGAGCTACCCAGGCGCCCCGATGTATGGAATTCTTGAATCACTATACTGTACACCTAAAACTAATATAACACTGTATGTTAACTAACTGGAATTACAATAAAAACTTTAAAAAGGGGGGGGGCGCCTGGGTGGCTCAGTCGTTAAGCGTCTGCCTTTGGCTCAGGTCATGATCCCAGAGTCCTGGGATCAAGCCCCGCATCAGGCTCCCTGCTCTGCGGGAAGCCTGCTTCTCCCTCTCCCACTTCCCCCTGCTTGTGTTCCCTCTCTCGCTCTCTCTGTCAAATAAATAAATAAAATCTTAAAAACTTAAAAAAAAAAAGAATTCATGAATAAGTTTAAGTTTAAATTGTTCTCCCTGAATCTTCCTGCTACTTAGCCCCAGACATGATATCAGTCATGGAAAGATGCAGCACAACTGGGAAAATAAAGCCCCAATTCTCTGGCTAGAGGATCAAAGGCAAGAACTCCAGGGAACCACAAAGTACTAGGGTTCTTGACACATCTGGAAAAAAACAAAAGATTAAACAAAGATATAGAAGACATAAAGAAAACCAAGGAAAATTTCAGTAATTGAAATTTTAAAGCTCATTAGCTGGGCTCAATTGCAAAATGGAGAAGACAGAATTGAGACTCCATATACTTGAAGACAGATCAACAAAAATGTTCCAGTCTGAACAACAGAGAGAAAAATTATTTTTAAAAAATGAAGACTCAGACACCTATGAGTTAATACTAAAACATCTAACATTTATGTCATTAGAGTGCCAGAAGAAGAGAAAAAAAATACAGTGCAGAAGAAAATTTTGAAAAAAATAATAGCTTAAAACTTTCCAAATTTGATTAAAGACACACTCCTACAGGCTCAAGAAGTTCAGAAACCCCAGATAGTATAAACTCACAGAAATCTATGCCCAGACATATGAGAAGAACCCAAAGAATGGAACTGGGTGGAATATCAATATTTAAGAGGAAAAGGACCAACAGAGAGGAAGGGAAACACCCACCTACCCCCCCATCCCCCAAAAAAAGAGCCTGGAGAGAGTGAGATATCAAAAAGGCAGGAAGGAATAACCAGCATAGCCAAATTCCTTACTAAAGGACATTAAAGGCAAATTTGTTATCAATGTGATCAAAATAGGATTTCATATTGCAAGTCATTAGGGTAGGAAGCATTCCTTAATGGTTTAAAGCAAAGCTCTGTTGTCAGACAGACCTGGCTTTAATTTCATGTTCATCTAATTATCTGACATAGCACAAGTAACTTAAATTCCCTGAGATTAGGTTTCATCACTTGTAAAACATGGTATTAAAGACCATATCTGTTTTTGCATTCTACGATACTTAAGTACAGTGCTTAACAGATACTGGGTATATACATGCTGAAAAAAAATTGATAAATGAATGGATGGACAGAGGAATTATGGAAGAATTAAAGGACAGTCTTCTTGCTCCTGGCTGCTGCTATTGGATTTTTTTTTTATTATGTTATGTTAATCACCATACATTACATCATTAGTTTTTGATGTAGTGTTCCATGATCCATTGTTTGCGTATAACACCCAGTGCTCCATGCAGAACGTGCCCTCCTTAATACCCATCACCAGGTTAACCCATCCTCCCACCCCCCCTCCCCTCTAGAACCCTCAGTTTGTTTTTCAGAGTCCATCGTCTCTCATGGTTCGTCTCCCCCTCCAATTTCCCCCCCTTCATTCTTCCCCTCCTGCTATCTTCTTCTTCTTCTTCTTTTTTTTTTTAACATATAATGTATTATTTGCTTCAGAGATACAGATCTGTGATTGGAGTTTTAAGAAAGTGTAGACTACCAATCTGTACACATTTTAACAAAAGTAAGTTTTTCTTAAATATTTTTTAGAAGAATTTGACACTGATTTGAATTTTGCCTCTAAGATACCTATAGGATACTAGATAAAAAAAAAAAATGCAAAAGAACCTAAAAAACAAGAATGTATGGGGATTAACATAACAATAAAAAATTAAAAAAAAACAAGAATGTAGAACATTGTTATTAGTGAAAAATTTAAACAATAAGACACAAATTTTAGGTTAATAATTAGACATTATGTTATCTAGTGAGAAAAAAATTATTTCTGAACTGAGATTAGATTAAGGTGCTCTGAGCTCCTCCTCCTACAACAGGCTCAAGATGAGAAAAAGTGTGTGTGTGCAGTGTACTATTTCACTCTTTCATTTTATTTAATAACTTCTTATCTTTCTTTCAGTTAATACAAAGCAATACCACTCAGTTGTGGTATGCAATGCCTTGAATATAGTGAACACTTAATAAATGTTACCAACTATTTGTCTAATTGTGGAGGAACAACTTGTTGATTTTGCAAAGAATGTTCAATTTGGCTATCATCTAAAAAAACTAAATGACGGACATCTTTACAATTTTAAATTCAAACTTCCAAAATTCCTGGAAAACATCTGCTGCAAAATATTCTCAATCCCTACTTTATTAAATAAGGAAAAATAAAGTCTATTGCATAACCAATGTTACAGTTATACAAAACCAATACTAACCCCATAACAATGTTGATTCAAAAGCACATAGCGTCACACAATATTGTTTTTTACATTACTGTTAATGGAATTCACGTTTGGTATTACTTTTTAAAAGCAAGGATTTTGAAAATTTATCACTATAGAAGTTTTATCTTATGCATGCCTTTGCAGCAAAAGATATTAAAACCAATATGAAAAGTGTTTAGATACTAAGGAGATGTTTTCTTTCATCTTCCGAATACTACAAACAGAGATTCCAATAAAGAAAACCACAAGTTTGCTGAAGTTTAAAACATCTGGGGGATATCTTAAGATATTCATTCTTAAGAGATCCAAGTTAAAGAACAGCCTGAAGGGTAGATGATAAATCTGCTATAAAAGTAGAAGTGTGTTTTTAATCCCTTTGAATATAAACAGACTTTAAAAAAAAAAAAGGAACTATAATTTGAAAGCAAAGTGCCAAGAGACAAAAATGTTCCATAAAAGGAAACTTATTAAAATAAACATTAGGGCTCAATTATAAAATAAAAAGAACTTAATTATTAAATAATCATGAGAATATAATGATTTTAGGACATTAGCAACCAGAAAGTGTCAATAATCCTTTGTAATTGCTATTGAAGCGTATTGGGTGATGGGTTCAGATTACAAATATTCTTTTGTAAAAGATGTTTCCCCAGCTGTAAATTCTCATATGATAATAATAAACTCTCAGAAGCTATTTTAAGAAATAAATGGGATAATTTGTATTTTAAAAAACTGAAGATACATCTTTTACATCAAGTTAAGATAATATTAATGCAAAAGTCTGTTTCATAAAAAACATTATTTGCCAAAATACACAATATAGAATGTATCAAGGCATGATACATAAGATCCTAAAACTCATATACATTTTTTTTTTCATATATATTTTCTTAAAGTAAGCTCTACGCCCAACATGGGGCTTGAACTCATGAGCCCTGAGATCAAGAGTCATATGCTTTACTGACTGAGCCAGCCAGGCGCCCCTAAAACTCATATTTTTTTTTTACAGAGTTTATAATAAAACTGCCCATAAAGCTTATTAATTGAAGAGCATATTCATGCTATTTTTAAAACAGCCGCCAATACTGGACTCAATACAATGTGAAATATATTCTTTTCAGTACATACCAAATTCCGAAAGTAAAAACTTTGAACCAACTATCATCAGCCAATTTGGAAGCAAAAGCAAACAAGACAAGATAAAATAGGCAAAGCCCTGAATTTCCAAGTTATTTAGCTACTACAGAAGAGTGCCCTACAGGATATACTGATACATAATTTATAGGTAAGTCTGTTTCCCACATTTCAAAGATTTAAATTACATTATGTTGATAATAAACTTCACCAAATCTGAACATTTTTAGTACTTTTGAAATGCAATAACTCTAAAATGAGAATAAAGGACAATTAATCCAACACATAACTGATTTTTAATTATACAAAGAATTATTCTTTCTGGAAGGGAGGGGAGGTCAGAAAGCTTTCTCTATAAAAGGCCAGGTAGTAAATAATTTAGGCTTTTGTGGGTAAAGAGAAAACTCAAGGATATCTTTTAGGTGGTTGGAAAACAAGAGAGAAAACAAATTTCCAAAAAAATTTTTGCTGATAAAATTAAAAATATAATTGAATAGTGTTTGATATTTTGCTTGCTAGTCTGTTTTGTAATTCAGGTCTACTAATAAGAATATAATTCTTTTGGGGAGAATAACATTTCATTTAATTGGTGTTCAACGTTACTCTTCCCTATCATCAAAAATGACTGCAAATGTTCATCTGTTAACATTGATCTATTATGAGATTTTACATATTTCAACTTTGAAAATGTCTTTTCACACAAATAGATACTGCCAAATACTGATATCAATCCACAAGCATATGATTTTAATTGAGTATATTCATCACATAGAAGGCATTTATAAAATTCTATTATGGGAGTCTCTTGATATTTGCCTTTCAGCATGTCACTACCTAGTAGATTAATCACTTCCAACTCAAAATTAGATAGAGGCTCCTCAATTGCATTGTTAGAGGATTTAAAATAAGGAAGCATCCTTTGCACTACCATCAAGTTCTGAAAAATACTCCTGGAACTATTGTTTCAGCCTGAAAATTGTATCTGCTATAAATAGTGTGAGAATGGAGATACTACTTCTTGTTTTAACTTCTGACACAATGAGACATATATAAAGTAACTTGACATTATTCATGATTCAAACTATAGTAGTTGCTGTCAAATGACCACTAAGTGCTATAGGCCTCACAATTAGAAACAATACCAGTACCATTAAGAAACAATATAAAGACTGAAGCAACAGGTAATTTCCAAAGGCATATCATGTACTACAAAATCACTTAACAGAGCTTCTCATCTCAAAAACTGTGATTCTTGACGTGAACTCAAAATAATTGCAGCAATCATATGGTAGGGCAAGTCAAATAGCTCAAATTTCTGACAAAAACTTATGGAACTATCTCTTCATGAGATCAAATGAAGCTCACTGCTTATATTACTAGTTCAATTTAAATGACAGATCCAAATATTTTCCACAATTTTGTAATTATAGTAACAAGATGAATAACCATAGGCTTTAAAACCTTACATTTTCCCAAACTTTGTAAATGTGTCCAATTAACTTTTTTCTGTTCCACACGTATTTTTACCACCATCAGCTACAACATCTCTTAAGAGATTACACCTCAGACTATATCCTAAAATTGTGTTTTCTTAACTTCTTTGAAAATAGTCTTGTCTCCAGCTGCTTGATCGAGACTTTTCATGCAGGCTAATTAATTCTCCAATCACTTGAAACTCAGTATCACCTCTTTGAATAAAAGACGACTGAACACTGTCAGTAAATATCTACTGATGCGCCAAAAGCTAAGGAAAACCACTTAAAATCATTATCTTCTTCTTTAACTGACTGTTGATGTTGCTACCAATGTCCTCAATTGTTAAAGCAACTATTGCCACCAAAAAACCAAAGACAGTCTTAAATTTATTTTCTCTAAACATATTTCTTTGCCTACTAAATAAAACACAGTTTAGTTAAGTCACCACTGCTAAATGGCTCTCATTGCTTGGCTAAGAAATTAGACACTCCCAAACCTTACTTTGGGTGTAGCCTCATTTTGATTTTTTGTGTGTATATGTGAAAAAATTCTGTTGTGATAAGCTATTATACTTTAAATTTTCTAATTGTCATACGAATTGCTTTCCTGTGAGTTTGGAATACTGTAAGTGCTTAGCCTGGTAATGGCAATCTATATGGTAGTCTTTTAATAGAGCTTAATAAACCTAATATTTTACCATCTAATTTAATAAAATAATCCATAGTCCACTATCCCTTAAAAACCAGGAGATTCAAAGTCCCCTTTTCTCTCCTTTTCTTGTTTTCACATGATGGGCATGTACTAGAAATAAAAAATAAAGTGTTAACGGCATGGTAACACATGCGACACTTAAAACACCATTGAATAACTGTTTCACTGGGATGTGTAGTATGCCAAGCAGCAGTGTGAAGCAATGAGAACGTCACATCAAATCTTCTGGGCTACTCAACTCTGCCATAGTGATGGGAAAGCAGCCACAGACAATACATAAATAAATGAGCATGAGTACCTTCTAATAAACTTCAATTATGGACAGTGAAATTTGAATTTCAATAACTTTCACATCATAAAATATTCTTCTTTTTTTTACTAATCATTTAAAAATATAAAACCCAGGGCACTTGGGTGGCTCAGTTGGTTGAGTGCCTGACTCTTAATTTCAGCTCAGGTCATGATCTCAGGATCCTGGGATCAAGCCCCACATGGGGCTCCACACTCAGCAGGGAGTCTGCTCAAGGATTCTCTCCCTCTCCCTTTGCCCCTCCCCCCACTTATACATGGGGACGCTCTCTCTCTATCCTAAAATAAATAAATAAATCTTTAAAAAGATATATAAAAATATTAAAAATACCATATATATACCATATATGGTATATATAAAAATACCATATATATATATATATATATATTCTTAGCTTACAGACCACACAAAAACAAGTGGTGGGACAGATTTGGCCCACAGGCTGTAGTTTGCCAACCCCTGCTTTAAATAAGTCACTTATTCTCTTGGGCTCAGTTCACTCTTCCACAATAGGTAAATAAAATAGTGATTGGTTATACCTATTTACGACAGAGGGAAATGAAAAGGATCATCAAAGATAATATGTGAACAGGTTATGAAACTATAAAACAAATGAGTATGAACAAATTCTATTTTACATTCACAAAATATTGATTATACAACATTCAGTGTATTATGCAGTCAATTCAATTCCATAAAGATAACAAACACTAAGCATTTACCCACAAAATACACAGGCACTTTAGAAATACACTATGTACCCATAAAACACGAACACTTTACCTACAAACTCTCTTGATAAATGTTTTATTTCAGCAACCAGTCTTTCCTGTAACTTGTTCCATACAACCAGCACCTAGAGTCTACCTCATTTTAGTGGGTTCATAGTTTTCCACTGTATAGCTACAACTTAATCTCTAGAATAAACATTTAGGTTTTGTCTAATTTTGTTTGCCTTTACAGGTAATATAAAAACAAAATCCTGACACATATATATAGTTTATAGATCAAAGGGCATTTAAGACTTAAGATTTTGATAAATAATAGAAACTATTCCTTCAAAAAGTTGGGTAATTTATACTCCCACCACATTATGCCTATTCCCTAGAATCCTTGCCAATATAAGAATTATCATAACAGGTTTTGAATTCCTCCTATGACCAAGGATCAACATCCTTTCATATGTTTACCTACCATTAATATTAACTTTTCTATCCATCATCACTTGGCAGACATTGTTCATTAATAATATATAATTGTTGTTCTTATTGATTTCTAGAAGCTCTTTACATATAAAGATCTTGGACTCTGATGTACTTGGGAATTATTTTTAACAGTTGGTAAAATGTCTTCTGACTTTATGCAACTTTTTGCCATGTATAAAAACTATATTTTTTAAAGATCTTATTTACTTATTTGTCAGAGGTAGAGAGAGCACAAGCAGGGGGAGCGGCAGGCAGAGGGAGAAGCAGCCTCCCCACTGAGCAAGGAGCCTGATGCAGGACTCGATCCCAGGGCCTTGGGATCATGACCTGAGCCAAAGGCAGACGCTTAACTAACTGAGCCACCCAGGTGTCCCCAAAAATATTTTTAATATGGGCAATCATCCACTGCAGGAAAGTAAAAATAAAAGGAACTGCAAAATAAACCCAAAGATTGTAGAAAGAAGAAATTAACAAGGAGCTGAATATGTAGAAATAGTAGAAACAAGGCTGCTCTACAGGGAAACAACAATGCCAAAGTTGGTTCTTTGAAAAGGCTAATAAAATTGATAAGCGCCCCCCTCACAAAGAAGGAACAAATAACCATTAGCAGAAATGCAAAAGGGTACTTTTCTCCATTGACCATTTAAATATTAAAAGATCACAGAAAGATATTATGAATATATGTCTATGTACATATTAGACAAAATGTACAAATACTTACAAATCTTACCAAAGCTGACATAAGAATAAGTGGAAAAATCTAAAAGTTCCTTAGCTTTTTAAATGGAATATTCCCAAGAAAGAAAACTCCAGGTCTAGATAGAATTATGAGTGAATTCTTCCAAATATTTAAAGCACAGACAAACCATAGGCACAATAGTCCAGAGAGTAAAAAAGGATGGGAACACCATAAAGGGTATCCACATTAAAATGAAGAAGTCTATTCATGAAATATCATGATGAGAGTGAAAAGAACCAAGTCAAAGAAGGCATTTACCAAATAAGTCATAACCTGAATATACAGAGAATTCCTGTGAACTGTTCAAAGATTATCAATAGAAAACTGGAAAAAGGAACTTGCAATTCACAAAGAAAGTATATCGAAATGGTCAATATACAAATAAGAATATGCTTAACTTTATTAGTGGTCATGGTCAAGGAAATATAATTAAAACTATAATGAGATACCACTAGTCACCCACTCACCAGTATGGCTAAAACAAAAATTTTAAAGACTGAAAATAACAGTGGAACAACTGGAACCCTCAGCCCTGCTGATGGGAATATAAAACTTCGGAAATCTCTTTTGATAGTACCTAGTAAAGTTTAAGACAAGGACACCCAGTGACCCAGTATTTCCATTCCTAATTATAATTCCAACAGAAATTGTGTGCACATGAACACCAAAAGACACATACAAGAATGTTCATTACTAGCATTATTTGTAACAAAGCCAAACCTGACGCACCCCAAATACACATCAACGATAGAATATAAAATTAAACTGAGATGGATTTGTACAGTGGAATTGGACAGAGAAAAGAAAATGAACAAAGCATTACTACATACAATGATGTGGATAAATCACACAAACAGAGATGAGCCAGAGAAGCCAGAAACAAAAAATACACACTATATGATTCCATTTATTTAAAGTTCAGAATAGCAAAGCTAATCTCTGGTGTTATAAGTCAGGATAGTGGATACCTTTGGGGAAAAAGGAGGGGGGCCAAGGGTGCTTCTGGGCTCCTGGCCAAGTTCTATTTCTAGAACTGGTTGGTGGTTAAACAAGTATGTTTACTTTGAGGTAATTCTTTCAGCTGTACACTTATGATTTGTATACTTTTCTATGTGTGTTATACTTCAATTCATAAAAAGTTAATAAAAGAAGAATGAATGTTGAGTTTTGCAAATGCATTTTTACCATCTATGAAAATAATCATATAAAATTTCTCCAAAAATCAAATGGTACGTTGGTCTGAGTCCAATCAAAAGATTAAAACCACACAATAAGTTAAACTGGGAAATTTTAACATAAACAATTAATAACTATGATAAAAAAGAAAGCTCCATATGGTACTCCAGGGCTGACTGAAGAGTACCCAAGGAAGGAAAAATTTATAAAGGATCAGACCTGATTTGAGAAAGTGTGGCTCAGCCACCAGAGAGCAGAGTTCATTGGTTTAGCTGGTCTGGTGTTGTTAAGCAAACAACAGAAACCCTCTGGGAAGCAGTTGGAGAAGCATGGTAAATCATATTAATAGATCCCCTAATTCTGAACTATCCTTTCATTTTGGAATAAACCCAACTTGTACTAGTCTGTTGATATCTGACTGTACTCAGTTTATATTGCTCTTAATTTATCATTTGTGACTCTTTGTATTAAGAAAAGTATTAAAAACATATTTTTGTATGTTAATTCTGTAATCACCGACCAAGCCAATGTTGGTTTCTAATTATTTTTCACTTGTTATTTTTTGTTTTACAAAAATATAGTAATTTCACCTGCAAATAATAGTTCCTTTCTTTACCATTTCTATATCTATTTTTATCTGAGTATCATGATCTGACTTATGTTATTAAAAAGTCAACTCGTCTGCTGGGCTGAGAATATAAGGAAAGCAGCAAGGGTGGATGGAGAGAGACTAGGTAAGAGGCCATTATAATAATTCAGGTAAAGGATGACAGTGGCACAAAGCACGAAACAGACGGTTACAGCAGGGTAGATGGTAAGAAGCGATATATTTCAAAGGTGGTCCAGTAGAACGTGTGAAGACCTGGATATGCGCTATAAGAAAAAGAGAAGAATCAAGAATACTTTTAAGGTTTATAGCCTAAACAACAAGGATAAAGTTACCATCAAGTGAAACAGAGAAGCCTGCAGGTAGAACAGTTTTGGGGAGGGGGCAGGGGAGATAGGGAGTTGAGTTTGGATTTGTTGAGTTTTGAGTATAAAAAATACAAGCACATTCATTAAATAAACGCTGAAAGAACAAATCAGCCAATCAATCTCTCAAACATGACTGATTCTCCAATATTCCAAAATTGCTATGATTAAGGACACAAAGAATTATGCCATAGCGAACACTCTACTTCACTACAAAGAAATGATTCCTTGAGACCCACAAAAAGAAAGACTTCATAACAGGAACTATCCCCCCATGGCAGAAACTGGCCTATATAGCCTGATGTTGATGTCATGTGCAAAAAGAACCAAAATGCAGGCTTTCCTAAGGCAGAACCAAAAGGTCAAAATTCCCCTCCAGTATATTACACATGATCTTTGTAAATTAAAAAAACAGGTAAAGAACTAGCATACTTTGTACGGCAAACCAACCGTAAGCTCACAATAGTTCTAGATAGATAGACGGAAAGTGAAGAGAGAGACAGACAGATCCACATTAAATAAATAAATCTGAGAAAAAGGAAAAAAAATCCCATAGTTCGTGGTGGTACTGATTTAGTGCTTTTGTGACCAAGAAAGAACTGGCAAAGTTCACCTCAAAAAAGATAATTTGCATCAAAAATCTGAACTACAAGATCTTCATATTTTTCATTATGATATACTTTATTATTCCATGCTACCTCCTTTCATTTCTGCAAGAAAAGTCATAAGGAAAAAAAATATGGTGCAGATGAGAAAAATGAAGTAGGCAATCATTGTGACATGTATAAAGGTAGCCAATATTAGAAATGGTATCTCCCAAATCCCTTGCCAAGTACCTAGTTTCAAAGAATTTTAATTTTGTAAAGTTGTAATACTAAATTAAATATGAGGTAACAAAAAAAACTATACAAATTTAGCACATTATCAAAATCCCAATGACTTTTTCTGCAGAGAAAGAAAAAAATCCACCTTAAAATTCATATGGAATCTCAAGGGACCCCCAAAGAGACAAAACAATCTTGAAAATGAACAACAAAGCTAGAGGACTCAAACTTCCTGATTTTAAAACTCACTATGAAGCTGCAGTAATCAAAACAGTGTGTACTGGCAAAAACACAGACATATAGGCCAATGGAATAGTATAGAGAATCCAGGAATAAACACTCACACATACGGTTAATTGATTTTGACAAGGATGCAAAGACCATTCAATGGAAAAACAAGTCTTTTCAACAAATGGTGCTGGGAAAAGTGGATATTTACATGCAAAAAAAACAACATACAGAAAAAATTAATCCAAAATAGATTAAAGGTATAAATTTTAAGAGCTACAACTACGAAACTCTTAGAAAAAAACATAAAGCGGGGCACCTGAGTGGTGGAGTCAGTTGAGCCACCAATTGGTTCAGTTCTGGTTGTGATCTCAGGCTTATGAGATCAAGTCCTGGGTCAGGCTCTGCACTCAGCATGGAGTCGGCTTCAGATTCTCTCACCCTCTCCCTCTGCCCCTCCTGCTCATGATCTCTCTCTCTCTAAAATAAAGAAATAAAGCTTTAAAAAAAAATGGGGCGCCTGGCTGGCTCAGTCAGTGAAGCATCTGACTCTTGATTTTGGCTCAGGTCATGATCTCAGGGTTGTGAGATCGAGCCCCATGTGGAGCTCTGCACTCAGCAGGGAATCTGCTTGAGATTCCCTTTCTACCTCTTTCTCTGCCCCTCCCCCTCTGCATGCTCTCTCTCAAAATAAATAAATAAAATCTTTAAACAAACAAAAAAAAGAAAGCAAGAAAGAAAAAACATAAGGCAAAAGCTTTATGACACTGGATTTGGCAATGATTTTTTGGATATGACACCAAAAGCATAGGCAATAACAAAAATAGATAAATTAGAGGGGCGCCTGGGTGGCTCAGTCATTAAGCATCTGCCTTCGGCTCAGGCCATGATCCCAGAGTCCTGGGATCGAGCCCTGCATCGGGCTCCCTGCTCCGCGGGAAGCCTGCTTCTCCCTCTCCCACTCCCCCTGCTTGTGTTCCCTCTCTCGCTGTGTCTCTCTCTGTCAAATAAATAAATAAAATCTTTAAAAAATAAATAAATAAATAAATAAATTAGACTTCATGAAAGTTAAAAACCTTTGTGCATCAAAGACAGTACCAACAGAGTAAAAAGACAACCACAGAATGGGAAAAAATATTTATGAATCATATATATGATAAGAAAATAATATCCAGAATATATAGAGAACTCCTAAAACTCAACAACAACAAAACAAACAGCCTGATTCAAAAATGGGCAAAGGACTTGAATAAACATTCCTCCAAAGAACATATACAGATGGCCAAGAAGCACAAGAAAATTCCAACATCACTAATCATTAGGAAAATGCAAATCAAAATTACAAGATACTACCCCACACCCATTAGGAAGCCTACTATCAAAAAACTGGAAAACAACCAGTGTTGGCAAGGATATGAAGAAATTAGAACCCTTGTGCACAGTTGGTGGGAATGTAAAATGGTATAGCCACTACGAAAAACAAACAGTACAGTGGTTCCCTCAAAAATTAAAAATGGAATTACCATATGATTCAACAATTTCACTTCTGGGTATATATACACACAAAAAATTAAAAGCAGGGTGTCAAAGAGATATTTGTACATCCACATTCAAAGCAGTATTATTCACAAAAGCAAAAACATCAAAGCCACTCAAGTGTCCACTGATTGATAGACAGATAAGCAAAATATGGTATATATGTAGAATGCAGTATTATTCAGCCTTAAAAAGGAAGGGAATGTTGACATAGGCTACAACATGGATAAACTTGGAGAATATTATACTAAGTAAAATCAGCCAGCCACAGAAAAAGACAAATACTATATAATTCCATTTATATGAGGTACTCAGAGTAGTCAGAATCATAGAAACAGCAAGTAGAACAGTGGTTGCCAGGGGCTAGAGGACAGAGGAGAAGAGGAATGATTGCTTAATGGGTACAGCGATACAGCTTTATAAGAGAAAGAGTTACAAAATGGATGGTGGTAATGGCTGCACACCAGTAGGAAGGTATTTAATACCACTAAACCTACACTTAAAAATGATTAAGATGGTAAATTTTATATGTGTATTTTACCAAAATTTAAAAATGGGAAAAAGTTAAGCAATGTAAAATAAAAATACTTTTTAAAAAAAATTAGTATTTCAGTAATCATAAAACTTGCCCCAGTTACTAAAAATTATCATTAAGATTTGACCACTGCTAGGTTCCTCAAAAAATTAAAAATAGAATTATCATATAGTCCAGTAATTCCACTACTGGGTATTTATCCAAAGTATATGAAAACACTAATTGTAAAGATATATGCACCCCTATGTTTATTGCAGCATTATCTACAATAGCCACCTTATGGAAGCAACCCAAGTGTCCACTGACAGATGAATGGATAAAGAAGATGTGGTATATATACACAATGGAATATTAGTCCGCCATAAAAAGAATGAAATCTTGCCGTTTGCAACAACATGGAAGTATCCTGAAGGTATAATGCTAAGTGAAATAAGTCAGTCAGAGAAATACAAACACTGTATGATTTCACATGTGGAATTTAAGAAACAAAACAGGCAAAAAAAAGAGACAGACCAAAAAAACAGACTCTTTAAATATAGAGAACAAACTGATGGTTACCAGAGGGGAAATGAGTGGACACATGAGTGAAATAGATGAAGGGGATTAAGAGTATATTTTTGAGGGGCGCCTGGGTGGCTCAGTTGTTAAGAGTCTGCCTTCAGCTCAGGTCATGATCTCAGGGTCCTGGGATCGAGCCCCACATCGAGCCCCGCATCAGGCTCCCTGCTCCGCGGGAAGCCTGCTTCTCCCTCTCCCACTCCCCTGCTTGTGTTCCCTCTCTCGCTGTGTCTCTCTCTGTCAAATAAATAAATAAAATCTTTGAAAAAAAAAAAGAGTACATGTATGAAAATGATGAGCACTATTATGGAATTGTTGAATCACTATATTGTACACCTGAAACTAATAAAACACTGTATGCTAACTATACTAGAATTAAAATTTTTACATACATACATACATAAAACTTTTTAAAAAAGATCTGACTACTGCTATATACCCTGTATATAAGAGAATTTCATTGAGTTTATGTTAGCTTCCCATTTGCCTATAAGTCCTAACAATCTAAACAATGCTTTGGTAGAAAATGCTTTCTTTTTATTATATGTGACATCAGGATTATTATTTTTTTGTTTTTATCAGATGAAGATAATAATGAGCAAAATGCTTCTATATCCTTTAGCATATATTTTACATATGGGCAATAAAATGTATTATGAAACAGTTTCCATTTTAAGTTTGTTATTTGGCAGAAAATCTCCTACAGTGTTTAACTTATTATTATTATTTGCTACAGACTCTTCCTAAAAGCAAGAGGCAGCCCATTTTCTCCAGATGACTCATTAACAAAAGTCACAGTAGAATGAAGTGTTCCAACTTGAAATACCAACAGCTAAATATAACCTCTTCTACAACATTAGAAAATGCAGTGCCTCTCTCTTTAGTCTGTAAGAGCAATCTTAAAGGGTCACCTTAACAAAACACATTTAGCACATTAGGTGATCAACAAGAAAAGCCTGAAACAATGTATAGTTTTTAAAAAAGAAAGCATTGAGCAAAAATGGGGAAAACTTTGTAAATCACAAAAAAAATGAAACTAATTTTTCTCCTTCTGTAGGTAAAACACATCTCTTCCATAAAAGCATTAATGCCTAAGAATATGAATACTGGTCACAAATACTAAAGTTTATCTCCTGGTACCTAGTGTAAATTGATAGGCTTTTTTAGCCATTAAACAAATGACAATCCTATCAGAGATGTTTCATCTGAGATTACTCTTTTGAGGAAGAATAGTGAAATACATTGCAAATCTTATAAAAATATTAAACCAAACTATTTTTTGCTGGATATTTATCTTGCATATAAATATAAATGTAAAAACAATATATGAAATTACTAATCAACAGTACTAATAATTTTTCAAAAAAGAAGAAAAGCTAGCACAAAACCAAGAAAACACAGTAAGTCGAAGTAAAAAAAAAAAAAAAAAAAGGATGAAGTAAAAAAAGGCAGTTAGGGGCGCCTGGGTGGCTCAGTCATTAAGCGTCTGCCTTCGGCTCAGGTCATGATCCCAGGGTCCTGGGATCGAGCCCCGCATCGGGCTCCCTGCTCTGCGGGAAGCCTGCTTCTCCCTCTCCCACTCCCCCTGCTGTGTTCCTGCTCTTGCTATCTCTCTCTCTGTCAAATAAATAAATAAAATCTTTAAAAAAAAAAAAAGGCAGTTTAACAAACAAGACAATTTTTCAGAGACAGATAAAGGGAAGAACAGAAGAAAAAAAATTCTAACAGCTTTTGAGTCCTTAGATTTAGTCATCCCTAAGGCCCAACTGTACCCATACTTCTGTGTGTGTGCATTTTAGTGACTTGAGTTACTAAATTCCTTTTTTAGCTAAAGCTAGTACTAGTTAGTTTTCTTGTCACATGTACCCAAGTATCTACAGAAATACATCAATTTTCAGGTATACTATGACATCATACATTTCATCCCTCCTTTTTCCATAAAGGAGAACTTTCTTCCCTCTATTTTGGGGGGTAGAGGTCCTTTAAAAATCATCAAAAGAGGATTCATTACAGGAGATTGCTTCAAATTTTTTGAAAAGCACCAATTTAAGAAAGTAACTGAGCAAACTTTTCTGAAGTACTCACCTCTTTAAAAAATGTACTGTTTTTACCAGAAAAATTACTTAAAAGCAAATACAAAATGGTAATTTTACTTTATTCTCAGTGGAATTACTGATGATCTTTATATTTTTCACTCTATTTTTATGTATTTTCCAAATTCTAACCAATCAGAAAGAATCATGCTATTTTTAAAATAAGGATAAATTTTAAGTAATTTTAACCTTCATCACACTTCAAAGGACGTATTTCCTTGAGGCTTCATCTTCACACAGTTTTGAGAGGTGAAATATGTATTCAGTTCAATTCAACGAATATATATCAAATACCTACTATGTGTAAAGCAAAGTGTCATAACAAAAATAGTATGTAGTTCATGAAAGAAGCCATAAAAAAGACTTCAGTGAATGTAGAATTTATGTAGTATAGGTATGTGTTGTATTTGTATGTGTGTGTTTGTGATATCTGAGTTACAATAAAGCTTAATCCAGGCTCTACGTCACAACCTCATGGTTTAATTCATTCTGATATTTTCATTTCCTAGCTACTGACCTCCCCCATTCAGTTGCAATACAAGCTCATAAAACATTACTTACTTTTCATATAAATAATCTCTTAAATAAGGCAAAATAACTTCCATGGATATTAAGAAAGAAAAGTGAGGTGATGATATTACCCAGTTTCCATCCCATTTTCTACTGTATTAAATAGTTATCAAGGTTCCATTCCACAGGTATATAAAGAGATACCTCTAGTACAGCTTAACCTCACTATAATATTTTAATACTGTAATAGTTGATAAATAGGCAAAAAACAGTAAGATCATTAGGTGAAGAATTCTACAGTCAAGTTTCTAAAGTTTACTTCTGTTTACTATGGTCACTTGTTTTCTAAACCACAATACTGATTTACATGACCCCTAGCCAAAATTTGTTTTCAGTGCTGGAGAATGTGAAAACTGAAAGTTCAGAAGCTATTTAAACTCAAGAGATTCTACTAGCTGGGCAAGTTCTAGAACTTCCGCTGTGCCCCCTCTGCCAGGAACCAGAATGTAATGGAGCTATCGGGCATTCAGGTAAGGCTTGATAAATGAGAAGGTCTCCAAGCTCACAGTTGGCCGAGGTGTTTAAAAAACATACTTCAAATTAAATAGATGAAAATAAATACACACACACACCTCTATCTATATCTATCTACCTATCTATATCTTGGATTGGTACAACTACTCTTCCAAGATAACCTGAGAAATCATTCCTCTCACTCACTTTTTACACCACTAGGTCTGTTGATTCCACCTCTCAAAGAGCCTTCAAGTTCTACCTTTCTTCCCCTTCCATCTCACTGACATATTTCAGGACCTCCTTATTTCTTATTTAGGCTACTCCAACAAACTAATTTGCTCTAATCCACTCTTCAGAATGCTTAATCAATTAGCTCTCCTATTTAAAATCATCCCCATCACCTACTAAAATAAATCTAAACTTCTTATCAGCACATATATGTAATACAACCTGGTTTAATGCCTTTATATCTGCTGAACCCACTCTCAGTTCCCCAACTCAGGCACTATGGTTCAGTCATATTGAGGTCTTCCCATAAAATGTTATCTCATGTCTCTGCATGTCTTTTGCAAAGACTGTTCACAAGTACAACCATGTCACACACGTACCTTCCTAACTGTGTATTGTTTTTTTCTTTAAGATTTTATTTATTTATTTATTTGAGAGCGAGAGAGTGAGAGAGTGATTGCACACACAAGTTGGGGTAGAGTTGGGGTAGGAGTAGAAGGGAAGGGAGAGAGAGAATCCTCAAGCAGACTCCCCACTGAGCGCGGAGCCCGAAGCAGGGCTCCATCCCAGGACCCTGAGATCACGACCTGAGCTCAAATCAAGAGTCAGCCATTTGGGCGCCTGGGTGGCTCAGTTGTTAAGCGTCTGCCTTCAGCTCAGGTCATGGTCCCAGAGTCCTGGGATCGAGTCCCACATCGGGCTCCCTGCTCAGCGGGGAGTCTGCTTCTCCCTCTCCCACCCCCCTGCTTGTGTTCCCTCTCTCGCTGTGTCTCTGTCAAATAAATAACAAATCTTTAAAAAATAAAAAGAGTCAGCCACTTAACCGAATGAGCTACCCCGGCACCCTCTGTGTATCATTTTTTATAACTAGTATATTTGTCTTGAAAGACTCCACTTAAGGCATCATCTTCTCGGTGAAGCCTACTTTAATTGTTAATCTTCCAATCCTAAACTAGATATCTCTCCTCTATGCTCTCAGAGATCCTTTTTCAAGTAATTATCATAACACTTATCACTTGTTTATAGAATCACTAGCTGTGTGATTGCTCAGGATTCTCTTATGATTCAGTTTGCTCACCTGTACAATGACTAATAGTATGTATACTGAAGGACTTTTATAAGAATAAATCCAGGAAGTGCCTAACACTTAATAAAAGTTCTAGTAAATGACAGATATACTTTGTTATTAATATTTTTCTCAAAGGCAAACACCTTAGCATTTATCTTCCTTACTCTAGCAGCTAATCCAGTACTTGGCAAAAAGTAAGCTGCTATACATTCGCAAAGTGAATAAGTCCATGTTTCAGAAGGATGACTCCTGTAGCTCTATAGAAGGTGGAATGGAGGAAGTCCTGCAACAGATCCTGCAGGACCTCAGGAAGAAGGAAGAAAATCACTTTTAGGTGTTTCTAAAACTAAATACACACTACACAGAGACTCAATATTTGGTGACTCAGTTGAGAATTACTACTGAAAGGAGCTTCTCTTAATTAAGAAGGGGTGGAGGTGGGTGGGTGGGAATCCAATCCCTCATGTGTTGATGGGATAGGAAAGGCAAAGAAAGAGCGACTGGAGAAATGCAGCGAGAGAAATGGGCAACAGGATTCAATGCAAGAGATGATGATAGGGGCAATAAACATGAGAGTAGCAAAGACGGGGGAGACCTGAGAGACACCTCAGATGATAAATAAGAGCTGGCAAACAATCTGCTTCTGAAGGCTTAAGGAGTAGAACCAAAGATCACTGAAAACGTCTAGTATGACGAAAAAAACTTAATTGTGATAAAAAGTCAAGAAGCAAGGCATGCAGTTAAACTGACCCAGGTTTAGAAACTGGCAAGGTCAGGGATGCCTGGGTGGCTCAGTTGGTTAAGCGTCTGCCTTTGGATCAGGTCATGATCCCAGGGTCCTGGGATCGAGTCCCGCATCAGGCTCCCTGCTCAGTGGGGAGCCTGCTTCTCCCTCTGCCTGCCACTCCCCCTGCTTGTATTCTCTCTTTCTCTCTGGCAAATAAATAAATAAAAAATCTTAAAAAAAGAAGAAGAAACTGGCAAGGTCAAAAGGGAAAGAGAACTGAAGGCAATTTTAAAATGTAGTTGAAACAACCAACCATGCCACTCAGGCTAAATAAAGAGAATAAAATAAAAATAAAAGGAGCTAAACAGAAAGAGGGTACAAAAAATTTTTTAAAGCAGTCAAGGCAAGGACTAGGTTCAGAATGTGGAAACAGGGCTGCTGAAGTGGAATGGATATAAAGCTAGTTACAATAGAGGAGTTTAAGAAGTGTAATAACTGGTGCTGGAAATATCATCCACACAAGAACTAAGAGGACAGGATTAAAGAGAATATTTGTAAAACAGGTACCAAAGTTTTCAAAGAATGTGAAGGGGTCTAAAAGGATGACACTCAAAAAGGTTCCCAACAACCTTTCCTAAGCATGATCTAGTGTTTGCCTTATTGACTTAAGAAGTTATTTAGTCTCCTTCTGCTTCCTCTAACTTAACCACTGTCTTCCAGAACAAGACTTCCCTAACTATTTTCTGGTATTTTTTCAATAGAAACTTCAGTTTGTGGGACACCCAGGTGGCTCAGTTGGTTACGCGTCTGCCTTTGGCTCAGGTCATGATCCCAGGGTCCTGGGATCGAGTCCCACATGGGGCTCCTTGCTCGGCGGAGAGCCTGCTTCTCCCTCTGCCTGCTCTGCCTGGCACTCCGCCTGCTTGTGCTCTCTCTCTCTGACAAACAAACAAACAAACAAATAAAAAGAAGAAACTTCAGTTTGTCATGGCCAGAGAGTACATTCTACATGAGGTGACTTTCACATACGATAAAACAAAAATAGCAACAAAAAAATCTGAGTTGACACTAAACAACACTTAGTGATCTTATAATAGAAGATATCAATGAACAATTATTCATTCTACAGGTTCTGATAAGAGAATGACTTAAATGAAAACAAGAAAAAAACTTCATGTATATATTTGATATGGTCATGGACACATATAAAAATACATGTTTTCTGGGAAACTTCAGTTTGTTATCATCATACATCAATGATTATTCTTATTGTTATGTACAGTTTTAAAAGCAACAAAACAATTTCTTATTAAAGTGGCTAAATCCAACAAAGGAATAAAACTAAATCTTGCAACCCTTAAAAGCATAGGGAATTTTTACAATTTAAAGCCACTGATAATATTTAGTACATTTTAAACCATCCAACTACAGTGTCTTTTCATAAGTACATTGGAATCACCATGCAATTTTAATCCATATGCTTAAACCTCTTTCACAGTTTACAGGAACAAAGCAGTTTTGATTCACAAACAATGCCCTGCAGTCAAATACGCTCATGAGGTATTAATTTACAACTTCATCTGTGATTAGTTAAACTCCATGTGAAATCTTAAACATCCTTAAAAAGCTCACCACAAATAGTTCAATAAGAGATTTTTTGGTTAACATTACTTTAACAAAAAACATATAAGATTAAATTCTATTGTAAAATAAAACCAAATGCCACTTGCTTTTAAGGATAAGCCACTAACAAAACAATCTTTTAAACTGTCACCTTTGCATCTAAAATATTAATTAAAAATGTAATGCCTGTATCAAAAACATATGCTTCAAAGTTTTGGCAAGACAAGTCACAGATAAAAAGAAAAACCAGTTTCATGAAGAAAATGTACATATTTCAACAAATAAGATGTTTCTTTAATCAGTCCTAAGAGCCAGACTTATTAAATGTCAGGTCAACCTGAATCATACCAAAACAAAAGATTAAAATTACCAGTTTCACCAAATAGCTAAAATGTCAGATCCACAGAAGTTATGGACAAAGACATCACTAATGAAAGAATATGATATAAATATCCAATTCAGCTTATTTTGGTAAAAAAAAAAAACAATAATTACTAACTTCTCAGAAAACTGCAGTTTTTAGCTTTAATATTTATGTAATTTGAACTTGAGAACATTTATTTACTTAGGATTTCTTTTAGCTAAATACAAGTAATGTTTTATTTTGATTGGTTTTTTTTAAGACAATCAGAGGAATTATTACCGCATATAACAAAACATCCAGGGCTAAAACAGGTCTGGGACTAATTTATAACTCAACATCATTTGAGGCCTTGGTTCTAGCCATGTTTTCCCTGTGCCATCCTTAGTGTGGTAACTTTTGTCCTTTAATGGTTCAAAACCAGCTACAATTGTTGCAAGTATCACTTCACTTAATGTCCAAAGTTCAGAAGAAAGACTGCCCCTTCTTTATATCTAACAAAAAAAAAGGGAAAACTTTCTCACTAAATTTCAGGTGTTGCTGGCCACTTGACACTAAATCAATCAATGGAAAAGGGAATTAAATAGCCAGGACTGGTTTAGATTAATTCAGAGTCAGCCCCTGAAGGTAGAGAAGAACCCAGCTTCCCATAAAGCACATTGCTATCTAGTGAGCAGTAAAAGCTGAAGTATCGTTAACTGTATCAGAAATGAAGAATCAAATCAATGCTATTCTCACACATTACATATATAATAATACACAAGTCATTATTTCCTTTACATGCTTCAAATGAATATTACACATGCCAATGTGCCCAACTCTTTTTATAACCATTAATATCTCAATTCTGATCAACTGAATATCTCATCAGGAAACTATTACATAATGCAATAATTTTCCACCTACATTAAGAAAGACAAAATAAGATAAAAGCAATAATACAAAATATGTCACACTTTAAGTAAAAACCAAGGGACTGAATACATACACAAACTTCTGATTCCCCCTGAACCCCAACTAAAATTACTCTCAAAGACAAAAAGGAGGGCACCTGGGTGGCTCAGTCATTAAGCGTATGCCTTCGGCTCGGGTCATGATCCCAGGGTCCTGGGATCGAGCCCCACATCGGGCTCCCTGCTCTGTGGGAAGCCTGCCTCTCCCTGTCCTACTCCCCCTGCTTGTGTTCCCTCTCTTGCTCTCTCTCTCTCTGTCAAATAAATAAAATCTTAAAAAAAAAAAAAAAAAGACAAAAAGGAAACACTGGTGACAAAAATTTGGATACTGTAAAGCTGAGTGAGGAACAATGATTATTAACTCAACAGACCCAAGAAAGCTGAATCCTAAACAGAAGTGGAGAAAGGCAGAAAAAAATTGGGAAGCAACCAAATTTACACTGTCATACTCCCAAAGGCACTGACTGACATTAGGAATCTTTAGGAATGGGAGGGAAGGCAGGACATAAGAGTTGCAGGCAGACTTCCAGAGCCCATCCTGGACTCAGCACATCAGGGCAAATAACCTCTTTCTTGTCCAGGCAAAAGACTAAAGGTCCATTTTCTGAAGAGGATAAAAAGAGGGCAAAAAATACATTAAAATATGAGGATTAACAGAAAGCTGACACAATAAACTTTGGGATCTCCCAATATTTTTCTCTTTCTTGATTCCAGAAGGTAGTTAGGAAAGGAACCTTCCTATAATCGAACTAGTTTAAGAAACAACCTAATGATATCAACATGGAATTCTGCTACAAAACAGCCCATCCAGATCATTTAACAGTGACACAGTTTGTAATTTCTACACATCCACAGTACATTTACTGTCTGTCTTCCAATTTCCCACCCTTAAAAATAAGCAAAGAGACAAATACCACCAGATACTTAAAGAAAATCTCTACTGTGAAAGACTGAGGCCAAAATAAACAAAAATTAAAAATGACAACTTGGAGGAAAGGGAGACATATGATGGGACAAAAGCTTGAGAAAAACTTTATCTTATTATTAATATCTTCAGAGAGATAACAGGAGATATTGCATCCATGAGACAAGAACAGATGCTACTAAAAAGCAAAACAAAACAAAAAACATTAAATAAAAACCCCTTGAAATAAAAATGACAGTAAATTTCTCAAAAACCAAAATAAAATTAGAAAAGTAATTTAGAGGACCAGTCCAAGATGTCCAATGACCAAATAACTGGAGTTCAAAAAACAAAGAGTGAGAGAGAGAACAAAGAAAATAGGAAGAAATCAAATAAATGATTCAAGAAAATTTCTCAGAACTAATGGACATGATCCATGTCAAAAGAATCCATCACCGATGTGTCCAGCAAAATGGATGAAAAGAGACCCCTACAAAGACATTATCAGGACAAAGAGCCTAAAAGGCTTTCCCTTTTGTAGAATAAAACAAATGTTTCAAACAAAGGATCAAGAAATCAGAAGGGCATCAGATTTCACCACAGGAACACTGAAAGCTAGAAGATAATGGAGCACTGCCTTGGAAATACAAACACAATTTTGACAAAAAAATAAGTAAATAATAAATAAAAATGAAACTAACTACTGAGACTTAAAATAGCCTTGCACAAAAAAGGTCTACTTTAAGTAAGTTGGTTTTATGACAGCTAGGACCCTAAGAGAGGAGTAAGATCACTCAAATCTGAGCAACTCTAAATATTTCAATTCTACACAAAGGAAAAAAAAAAATGGAATTATAGTTCAAATCAGGATGCTTCCAACTTTCAGTTTGAAATTTCTGACAAGAATGTCTAATGTTCATGGGACACTCTCTTCCTCCTATTGGAAATCATGCAAAATCAAGGAAAACGAAAATAGCACTTTATTTTCAGTAAAATTAGGAACATATCAGAAGGTATTGTAAATCAATGAGGTAAAGATGGAATAATCAATGATGGTATGGGACAACCATAAATGTACACTGTAAGCTGCCATGCAGTAGGAAAAAAAGCACAAAGTGGCAAAAGAGTCCAGTGATAGAAATTCACTAAAAATAGGGGTGCCTGGGTGGCCCAGTCGTCAGGCATCTGCCTTCGGCTCCCGTTGTGATCTCAGGGTCCTGGCATCGAGCCCCGCATCGGGCTCCCTGCTCCGCGGGAAGCCTGCTTCTCCCTCTCCCACTCCCCCCTGCTTGTGTTCCCTCTCTCGCTGTGTCTCTCTCTGTCAAATAAATAAATAAAATCTTAAAAAAAAAAAAAGAAATTCACTAAAAATAGCCTACGAAATAACGCCCTTTTTTTTTTTTTAAAGATTTATTTGACAGAGAGAGACACAGTGAGAGAGGGAACACAAGCAGGGGGAGTGGGAGAGGGAGAAGCTGGCCTCCTGCTGAGCAGGGAGCCTGATGCAGGGCTCGATCCCAGAACCCTGGGATCATGACCTGAACCGAAGGCAGACGCTTAACAACTGAGCCACCCAGGCACCCCGAAATAACGCTTTTTGAAAGTGAGGGGAATACTATGAAATGTGTAACTATACCACTAATTTGCTAAGTGATAACTAAGACAAAAACTCCACTCTCACCACTACCATTCAGCATCACACTTGAATACTAGCCAACACCATTAAACAAAATGAAGGAAACCAGAGGAATAAATATTGGGAATCAAGAAATAAATCTACTACTACTTAAAACTGTTATTATTGCACAGCTTAAAAATTTTTCAAAAAAATTTAACAAAAAACTTATAAAACAGTAAGAGAAGGTGGTAAGGTACATGGGTAAGAAAAATAATGCATGAAAGTCAGGAACTTTCATTTATATAAACCAAAACCACTTTAAAAAGATCTTGATTCACAAAACCAATAAGGGATAAACTTTAAAAATATATAATACCTATGAGACAATAAATTTAAAACACTCCTGAAGGCATTAACAGAAGACCTGAAGCAAAAAACGTGCAAACCATGCTCTTGCTTAGGAAGACTCAATATTAATATGTCAATTTACCTTCATTTAATTTCTAATTTTAACATGATAATCATATCAAGAGCAACAGGTTTCATTTTTTTGTTGTTGTTTTTGTGGGATGAGTGGTACAGAGGAAATAACATGATAAAATGTTGAAAATAAGCAAGGAAGGATAAACTAGGAAGCTCTAAAAAAAAATAATGAAACGAGGAACAAAGCCCAATTGAAAACAAAACTTTCATGATGCTTCAGTAATTAAACTGGCACACAATAATGAGCCATATCCATGGAACATGAGAAAAAGTCCAAAACAAACTAAACATGTAAATTGGGATATAGTTAAAGTGGTATCTCAAAATAATGACAAAGAGATGAAGGAATCAATAAACAGTGCGGGAAAATGAAATAACCTACTATAAAAAATAAGAGAGGGGGCACCTGGCTGGCTCAGTTGGTAGACTATGCAACTTTTCATCTTGGGGTTGGAAGTTTGAGCCCCACGTTGGATGTTAAAATTACTGAAAAATAAAATCTTTACAATAAAATAGGGTCCATATCCCACTCTGTGTATGAAAATAAATTAGGATGGATCAAATAAATAAGAGTAAAAAAACAGATTTAGAAGTCTTAAACAAATTCTACTATATAATAAAAATAAAATTAGCAGAAGAAAATCGGAATTATAACCTTGTAAAAATGTTTGCAACTCATATCACAAAAGGACTTACATTTCTAGCACATATAAAGCTCCCAGAAATCACTAAAAAGACCAACAATTCCCCTAAAATTAAGTGTGGTGCAGAAGATATAAATAGACATTTCACAGAAAAAGAAAAGCAAATGGTTTTTAAATAAGATCCTCAACTTCACTTGTTAAACAAAAAAATACAAATTAGACATAGGCTGAAACACCACTATTTAGTGATTAAGTTGGCAAAAAACAAAAAACAAAAAAACCCACAAAAATCAGAAGTTTAATAACTTCATTGGTAAGGTTCCAGGTAAAAGCACTCATTTTTTTAAAAATGGCAAGAAAGGAGGAAAAAAGAAAGAGGACAATTTTTAAAAATCACAATTATGCTAAAAGAGAAAGATTTTAAGATTAGATTTTTAAAATCCATTTAATGGCTGTTACAAAAGGTACATCAGAAGCATAAGGACACCTAATGTTCTAAAGTGAAAGAAAAAAAGAATATACTGGTCAAATGTTAAAGAAAAGAAAGAAGTTGAACTGTAATTACTATTAATTAAAATAGAGAGGGATATTACGTAATGATTTCCTTAAAAGTTCAGTATACCAGGGAGACACAGTAATTCTAAAAGTATGTGTGCTTAATAAATATCTCAAGTATATTAAGCAAAAGTTTTAAAATCTTAAAAAGAAATTGACGAATCTAGCATCCCAGCAGATTTCTACATATCTCTTTTCATTATTGACCAGTCAAGAGTATAAACAAAACTTATATACAAGAAATACAATTTACAAGCCAGATCATGACGATCATATAATTACCTAATTAAATATATGGAATTCCTCATCTAACAATTAGAGAGCGCATATTCTTATCAAGTACACATAAAACATTACAAAAGATATAACAAGAGGAACAACAGATTTAACCCAAAGAATGTAAAAGGAAAGAAATAAGAGCAAAAAAATCAATCAAATAGAAAGCAAAGGTGCAAAAGAGATCAATTTAAAAACACACCCACGTAACTGTAGATACAGCGGAGATTAAAGAGATAAAAAACCCATGAACAACAGCAAGCAAACAAATGGGGACCTCAGTCCTACAACTCCAAATAACTGAATTTGGCCAACAACTTAGTGAGCATGGAAGCATTCATCCTTAGAACCCCCAGAGAGGAATGTAATCCCACCAACGTTTTGATTTCAGCCTATGAAACCTCAAGCAGAGAACCAACAGAGTTAAGACACACTGTACCAACTTCTGACAGAACTATGAGATTATAATTGTTGTTTTAAGCAGCTAAACTCTTGGCACTCTGTACAGCAACAACAGAAAACTACTGCACCATCCTTGCTTGACAGTTAAGTGCTGCTCCCCAGCCTTTACTACTCCAAGATCCCATCATCTCCCTTGCTACTTAGACTCCAGTTTCGTAAAAGCATCTTCTACCATCAGCTTCCATCCACAATAAATAGCCACTCTTGAGGCTTCTCAATGATGTTGGTGCTCCCTTTACTCCACATTTCCTACTGCATTATTGACAAAGTGTCTTTCTGGTTTTAATACCGTAGATCCATTCTAGCATGCTCGCTTCTCTGAGCCTTTTGATTCCTTGCTCTACTATCTGCCAGGCAGCCCTGACATCTCTACTTCATTTAATATAGGCCATCACTTCTCCCAAGCTTCTAAGAACCATCACAGCAGCATATTACAACCAGCTCCAGTGGCCTATGCCAGGAAGTTAATTGCTGTGTCACTGGAGAATCTGGCTTGAATGTTGACCAAAATCAAAGGTTTACAATATTTAGTTTGACCCTAAGTCCAAAAAAAAAATCAAAAGACTTTCCTTCTTAAGTCTTTGATGAGAAAGACATGTAGTTTTTAATCTACCTTGTCAGAATAATGCATATCCACAGGAAAAAAAAATTGCACAGAATTTTACAAAAGATTCAAAAGATTACAATCTGGATTCTCTAAAAACAGACACAGATAGTTTTGGATACATGATGTTTATTAAGGATCAACCCCTGTGAAAAGGGGAGAAGCAGGACTGCAAAACAGGAAGTCAGACTACAGTACAGACCTCACATAACCTCAGGCAACCTGGCAGGGATCTCTGGAAATATATTATTTGTCAGAGTTGTCTCAGGTACGAACAAAATGGCTGGGCCCTTATACCTCCATCTTGCAGGATGGGAGCCGCCCTGGGAAGGCTGGGGTTTATTTAGGCAAGGAGGCTTTCGGCAAAAAAGGCAGAGCCTGAAGCAGCTGACAGATGAAAGCTTTCTGATTACTTTCCTCTCTACAGCCAGGCTGCAATTCCTCCTTGAAGGAGGACCTGGGCTGCAAAAGTCCATGTCTACCACGCTTTTACTCAGGAACCTATTTTATCCATCCTAAAAATCCTCTCTTCTCTTGTACTTTCTACTTTTACTCTTTTCTACTTCTTCTGATTATACCAGTTTGCTTTCTTAAGACAAAAGCCCAAGCATTTGTGGCCAAGTCTGCACACTGTAAAGATCTCACAAGAGGTCTACTATAAATCATGGACAGACTGAAGCTGGATATAGGTAGAAGCCCCACTTGAAGCAATAGGACCTCAATTTATTTGTGAATTGCTGACTAAGACTGGAAATGAAATAATTAAATAGGAATACTGACAAAATGATCTAACAGCAAACCAGGTAGTAGACTTCCACCAAACTGAACTGCAATTAAACACAGGATGACTTGTAATTCATCCATCACAATAAGAAGCAATAACATTAAGGGCTATAAAATTAAGCATTTATAACAGCACATTTTTATTATAATCAGAATTAGAAAATAAGGCATATTTTTAATGTTTTCATCATACACTGCATTTAAATACATCCTTCCTTCATGCAATAACATTTAAGTTCCTACTGTGTGTCAATCGCTCTTAGGAGCTAGATATAGAAGTCAACAGGACAAAGCTCCTGCCTTCAAGGAGCTTCTACACTCTAGTTAGAGGAGTTGGATAACAAACAAGGAAACAAAGTCATTTCATATATGACTAGTGCTATGAGAAGTGTCATTGAACTGAGAACTGAAAGAAGTCCAAAAGAACCATAAGGAAGAGCATTCCAAAAAGAGTAGACAACATATGCAAAGGTCTCAAGGTAGGAATGAGTACCTGTTGAAATAACAAGACAAAGATCAGTGTCACTGAAACATTATGGACAAGGGTACTCTTACAGGAGGTAAGAGTTATACTCAAAGTTTCAAGGTCAGGATCAATCACCCTTCCTCCTACCTACTCTGTTTATTGTTATTTACTGTTAGAGAATTACGAAAATGCTTGAGACTGAGAGCTGATAAGCAAACACTTTCAGATTTTGCCAGTAACCAGTAATGCTTCCCATCATTTGTTCTATTCCTCTTACATTAAAAAAAGAGAAATCGACATTTTCATAGAAACTGAAGAAACAGAAATAAAGAATGAAAAAATATCTCACATCCCTTACCAGGAAAATTAATTTTATATTTAACATTCCGTAATGCAAAAGATAGTAGTAATACTTCCCCTTTATGCAAATTATCTACATAGATTTTGACTGTCACATTAAAAACAGTAAACAAATCATTTACACATTATAAGTATATGCTGAATAATTAAGCTTTCCCTACATGTTACATCCCTGCAAATAATGTAGTATCAATGGATTTGCAGTGTCAGTTGGTTTTTACTCAGAAGAAACAAGAATTTGTTTGCTGGACTTACCAAAGAGAAGGTGAAACTAAATAGGACAATACCAAATGGCTTTGTCATACCAAATAATTACAATTATTAGAATAAACAAATAAACAAAATTGCCTTAAAATATATCTGAATGAAAGTGTAAAACAAATACTTTTAATTTCTAAGCATGAAAACTTAAATGGCTAAAGTACGTGATCAGTAGAGTTAGACATAAAATTTCCAATATTAGAGATGACAATTACTACTAGATACTGTCTCCACGCTTCACATTAACAACTGTCAATGTGGAGGTATCAAAAAACCCACAACTTGATGTCAGGGTGAATATATGGTATACTAAGAAAACTTCTCAATACAGAAAGAAGCCCTATTTGTAGGTAGGCTAAGTCTCATTTGTTCCTTAATCTAACATAACCAGTCCCTACACACAGTCTGGTCAGATAGAAGATTACATTGTGATCCTCTACTCCTAACTTGATGGTACATGCATTCTACCAGGCTTCTTTCTCCAAAATATTACAGCTTTGTCTACACTAAAAATTGGTTGTAAGAGAATTTCTCTCTTCTTGATGATCGCTGCACAAGTGTCATAAGAAAATTTTAGCAGCTATGGTATCCAAATTTGCTGCTCTGCCACTTACTTGGTTATCACATGGATCTGAAGGGCCATAACCACACAGAACTATCTCTGGCTGTGACAAGTTTGATCACCAGCATCTACACTGCTTTAGACTTTAAACTCTCAAATACTTGGACTTTTACTATAAAGTCAGCAGACATCTGTAATTATAATTCATGATGCTCAGACAATGATGCTCAGACTCTCCTGTAAATTCAAAAGAATTTCTACCAATATTTCTTTTTTTTTTTTAAGATTTTATTTATTTATTCATGAGAGACAGACAGAGAGAGAGAGAGAGAGAGAGGCAGAGGGAGAAGCAGGCTCCCAAGGAGCAGAGAGCCCGATGCGGGACTCGATCCCAGGACCCTGGGATCATGACCTGAGCCGAAGGCAGACGCTTAACCATCTGAGCCACCCAGGCGCCCTCTACCAATATTTCTTATTGATTACTTTCAATTGTATAGACCAGCAGTTCTCAAAGCAGGGTCCATGAATCACATGGGTCTTTAAAATTCTTGCAGGGAATCCACAGGTTAAAATTGTTTTCCAGTGTTATTCTTGTACATCTGTCCAGTGAAGTTTTCCAGAGGGTACGTAACATAATAACATCATTCTGGTGGCATGGAGTGGATGCTTGTGTACTTTTGTTCTGTTTTGAAAATTTTTTAAGGTAATACCTCTAGGGTATTAATATGTGTGTTTTCAGAGATTAAATTTGTTCTCCAAACTTCTACTGTCCTCTTATGAGCTATACCAGCTATAATCTAAGTATCTATGTGAGGCAGTATTTCATTCATGTACTTCAATCAATATCAATATTTGAACATACATATTTATATCAGATATTTCAATCAATATATTGCAACAGACTGAATGCAGAAGCAGATGAGACTCCATCTGCCTTCTATTAAGTTAGACATTAAAGAGATTTGCAAAAACGTAAAATACCACTCTTTTTACAGTATTGTTAGTCTGGGAAATATAGATTTTTTTACAAAACTATGTTACTTATGTTACTCATGTTAATAATGGGTTTATTACAATTATCTTTAAATGTATTAATAAATATTTTCAAATGTCTCCATTTAAATTTTTAAATTAAAAAAAAATTTTTTTTTTAAGATTTTATTTATTTATTTGACAGAGAGAGACACAGTGAGAGAGGGAACACAAGCAGGCGGAGTGGGGGAGGGAGAAGCAGGCTTCCTGCCGAGCAGGGAGCCCGATGTGGGACTCGATCCCAGGATTCTGGGATCATGACCTGAGCTGAAGGCAGACGCTTAACGACTGAGCCACCCAGGCGCCCCCCAAAAAAATTTTTTTAAGTAAACTCTACACCCAACATGAGTTTTAAACGTACAACTCCAAGATCAAGAGTCACTGTGAGTGACCCAGTAAGGTGCCCCTTTTTAAATTTCTGATATGGTAAATACCAATAGATATAACCTATTAAGCAATACCTCTGGGGCACTGGCACACTACATTACTCATGTTTAATCACTGGTTTTGTCTTCAAAATAATTCCTGTTATTGCATAAACCAACTTTTCACCATTTTCAATTTTTAAAACAAATTCTCTACTTTTAATTACCATCAGATTGATACCTCTTCTCCTTATTAGCATTTCATATTTCTATTGCTCTCACACAAATATAATATTCTTAAAAATGAATTGCAATTAAAACACAAACAAAGCAAACATAGTACAGAATAATAAACACAATAACCAACAATAAAATGACAGGGCCACAGCTGTTTACAACATCCTTTGGTCTGATGTGACTTTATTTCGTTTACAAAATTTTATATGGTGAAATCTGATAAGAACTTTTTATATCTTACATTGATATTTGTCAGTTATGAATAAAAGATACCAGTGTAACACAGCTTGTAGCTACCCACATTTAAATATGCTATGAGTCAAATAATGATGTGCCACTATGTTATTTTATAAGGAAAATTAGTAGTTCTGTTCCATCACTATCAAGAGTTTCATGTGTATTGCTGGCTATTGGAAATGTGGGTTACCAAACATCTAATGTTCAAATAGTTTAAAAACCATTATAGGGGTTCTTTCCTTGAGACTACACACCAGTTAACTTAAATGAATTACAAAAGCCTTATAGTTGGTGAAAAATATTATGATAAATATAAGCAATATTTTCTAATAAAGATAAATGGTAATTGAAAAATTAATGTTACATTTAAAATACATTCTGAATATTGTACACAGCAATGAAGCACTTTAATTAAAAAACAAGTTTAAACAATATTTAATCATTCATCTTTCTCTCCTGCTGCCAACTTCCTTCTATTCCTCAAACACATGAAGCTGTTTGTATTATTTGCCCAAACAATAAAACCATTTATCATAACTTTGCTATATTTATTGCTGTCTTTAAAGATAATTTATATTTTCCAACATAGATTACAAAAATCTTCTATGAATGAAATCTACACATTCAATACAAGCATAAAAATACAAATAAGTCATGAATAGGACAGTACCTTTCAACTGTCATATTAAGTAAGCACTTGAAAGTGGTAATCAATAAATTAAATTAATAATTTTTTAAATTATCATTAAAAAAACTACTAGATTTGAAATATTGACAGAGTACAGACAAATATAAAACATAGCAGTGTTGATAAAACCCAAAAGTGCCTGGCTCATAATCATGCTCAGAGATAAATTAACATTTCTAGAATATCTAATATATGCCAGGCAGGAGGTTAGGTATTTCACATGCATTATCTTATTTCATCATCACAATATCTATAACCCCAATTTGTCAATAATGAAATGAGTTCTTAGAAGTCACATAACTAATAAGTAGCAGGAATAGGATCTAAGTAAAGACAAAGTCTAGTGAAATAAAATCAAAAGAATGAAAACAGTTTTAAGATAACTTTCTTAAGTAAGTGACTGTCATTTTACAACCATTCTTTATTCCCAAAACAAGATTCCAAATTTGCTTTTGGGGAACCATCTCTCCAACATTCTTTTTTCCTCTCTGTTGAGAGATTTTCTCTCCAACATTCTTCATCTATGTATTTCCAGCAGTGCTAATTCTATCTCCAACTGCACAAGCAGGTAGGTAGCTCAAGCCAAGCTAAACAGACCCAATATGATCAAATACCACAACTTTTCTTGGAGCCACTAGAACAGATGCAAGAAAGTGCAAAGGATGTAAACTGATAGCTGCTGGCAGCTACCCTACCTCCAGGAGATGAGAGCCTATTTGCAAAAGGAGCCAAAACCAAGATAAACAGAGGGAACAGTTGAAGAGGGTCCAAAAACATTATTTGAGCCACTGGATCAAGCTTCACCTGAAATTGGCCACACCATGATCTTTTAAATTATGTGACCCAATAAGTTTCCATTTGCTTAAGCCAGTCTGAGTTGGGGGATTTCTGTCACTTGTTCAGTGTACCGATCAATAAAAATTTAATGGTGGAAATCATCTGCAGAAATCAAATGATGTACTTAATTATTCTCAAACTGGAACCTAAAAAGCAAATGAACAGAAATCAAGGAACTAGTTTCAGTATTTGAAAAAGCTTAATGGAGTTGCACACTGACCTGGAATAGAGCGCCTAACGCTTAATAAAACACTAAGTTACTTCTGACTACATCATTTTAATATGAAAACTTCAGTTATCTTGTAATAGAAATAGATTTTCATATATATAATCTATTTTTAAATTGGAAACAAATTGTTACTCTTAAAATACAGTTTATTTGAAAGACAAACTTTTAAAACAGGAAATTTTTCAAAATGATCACTGGAGAAGAAAATATGAAAAACTATCATATTACTTCAAAATATACTTAATAATACAATTCACACCTTTACTATATCAGCAATTCCTGACCAACCCCTCAATTTCTGAATGCCTTTCTATCTATCTTTCTACCCTGAGGCTATTCAGCCCCCTGACATATCAAATAAGCAGTCTAGGCTAATGGCACCACCTAGTGTCCGGTACTGCACTATCTGAGTCACCGTTCTTCACTTTTGCTGGTGAAGAAACACAAGCTAGTCTCCCACTGTTGTTCTCATTTATAAATCTTCCCAAATCCAAGTCTTTCTTATTCATTTGTACATACACACTGTCCTAAATATCCTCCCATGCCTCTCCCAAAAACTGTCCAGTTACTTTAGAAACAACTATTTAGTATGCCCTTGATCTTTGCCAGGTGCTTAATGTGAGTTAGCAGGAGCACTTTCTAAAGTGGCTTCTATGAGTATCCCATTCACATGCCAAAGCTCACAGATCACTGGACAGGCAGTGTGACTTTAAAACTCATTTTCTTAATTACTACTCACAACGCTCATGCTGCTTTTTCTTAATTCTTCATTTCATACTTGGCCAAACCACTTTTTTTTTTCCCAAAAGTAATCATCCAGTTCTTGTCCAAGATGGCGACATAGAAACACCCTGAATTCATCTCCTTCAAGGAACACATGAAATTACACCTATTTATAAAATGATTCCTCCTGAAGAAGAACTGAGGGCTGACTGAACAGCTTCTAAACAACCAAAGACAGAGAGAAAGGCAAGAGAGATGGAGACATGATCTCCAGGAACACCCACACCGGATGCTGCAAATAGCAGTGGGGAAGGATGGTACAGAGGGACCAGGAACAGATTCCTCTGTCCTTGGGCACAGAAAAAAAAAAAAAGCCCTGATTTAAATAAGTAAATATCCATTTTTTAAATTATTTCAAAGTTAAGCCAAGCTTTCCTCAAATACCGTCACAGAAAAAAATGTTCTTGTTCCACATCTGCTAGTTGTACTAATATCATTTGCTAATATTTTGTATTATGAATTATAATCCTCCAACTTATCATCAGTTAAATCCATTTTGGGGGGAGAACATAGACCTAACCACCACTGTTCCTTTTATCTTAAGAAAATTCAAATGAAATAATGGTATAGTGATAAAGAGACCAATGAAACAGAACTAGAGCCCAGAAATAGACTCACACACATTTAGAAAACTCAACATATTACAGTGGACGGTTCAAAAAAAAAATGGCAAGATAACATGCAAAGAACTTCAGTCTCAAACTCTACCTCTACACAAAAATCCTATTCAATTGGATGAAAAGATCGAACTCTATAGAGCACATATAGGAAACTATTTGACTTTGGGGTAGAAGGAATTTCTTAAGGTGTAAAAGAATAAAAGAAAAAGATTGATATGATTACATCAAATTGTAAAACTTGTATGAAACAAAAGACACCACAAAGTTAAAGATAAGTCACACAGGAAGCACAGATATGTGCAACAAAGAACTAGTATGCATAAAATATAAAGAACTTCTACAAACAGTAATTTTAAATATTCCAACAGAAAAAAATTTAGCAAAGACACTAAGTGGCAATCACAAAATAGGAACCTTTAGGCAAATAAACATAAGAAAATGTGCCCAGCCTCACATTCTTAAAGTGCAAATTAAAACCACAATGAAATACACTTCACACCTACCAAAACGGAAATAAATTAAAATGTCTACTGATACCAATTCTTAGCAAGACAATTGAGAAAGGGAATGCTCAGATACTGCCGGTAAGAACAATTTTGCAATCTAGTAAAATGTAAGAGGTACCTGACCAACAATTCCACAAGCACATATAAATCCCAGGCAGCACTGTCCTATAGTGCTTTCTGGAGTAACAGAAATATCCTTTACCTGTAATACCCAATACATTAGCTGTTAGTTACATGTGGCTATTGAGCACTTCAAATGTGGCTAGTGCAACCAAGGAACAAAACTAATTGTATTACACTTTAATTAAATTAAAAAACCTACACGTGGCTAGTGGCTACCGTATTGAACAATACAGCCCTAGAAAATCACTCACATATGCATATAGAGATAAATACAAGAATTTTAATTACAGTAGTGTTCCTAATACTGAAACATTTGTAAGTCCTCAACAGAATAAACTGGCATATTCACACAGTACTATATGGGAAAAAATAAACTATATTAATAATTATACTAAAAATAAGTATGTATTAACATATATAAATCTCAAGAATACTGCATTAAAAAAGGAATGTGAAGACAGACACAGTAAAAAGCATTTACATGTTTTAGAACCTGCAAATCAATCTCTCATAGTGTTTATGTATACATATATATACAGTTAAAGCACTAAAAAAAGTATTATAGTTAAAACACCAAAACAGCTAAAAATACCAGTCACTTTGGGATAAGGAGGAGAATGAGATTGCAGAGAAGTAGACAGAGGGCCCCAATTGTACCTGTAATGTTTTATTGCATACCCCCACCACACTCAAACCTTCCAACAAATACAGCGGTGTTAAGAAACTGGGCACATCGGTGTTTTGGTATTGTCAAATTTTACTATATACTTAAAATATTTCATAAGGAAAGTTTAAAAACAAGAAAATTCATGCTCCAAACTTTAGAACACAACAACTTGAAGGTTTCTGAGTTCCAGTTTATTCTTTAATTTCTCTGCCTCTCATTCAGTTTTCTAACATCTACTACTAAAGACAATGAAATCAAATTTGTGAAGGCCTAAAATACCCAATTGTATTTTCATGATAATGCATAGCCTATCACTAAAACTGTTTTCTACTTCCTAGTAAAAGCAGTAAAAATGCAAGGTTTCTCCTTTTCTTATGACTTTTTGACTTCTTATTCAATTCCCCTATGTAGTGTCTGTGGAAATCAAGTATTTAGGCATGAAAAAACAAAAACCAAAAAACAAAACAAAAAACTTTGCCATTTAAGAATTACCCTTGGGATAATTCATGGATTCCTGAACCAGGCCATTTAGCCATGAGGTCAACTAAAACATATGTTTTAAATAACATTTAATCTACTTTGCTGAACCCCTTATTGAATGTTTATGTTTTGCAACAATTGAAGAACTCATAAGGATCACGATATATTAGGTCTTTCTGCCAAAACATTCTGCTCTCTTCTAGTTTTAAATATCCAAAAGCTAATAAATGTGTTCATGAAAACAGAAACAAATATAGCTTTCCATTTAAAGAAAGCCTGTCTCTGAATTCAAAAGTTTTCTTGAGCTAGTCAATCCTACGGTTGAGAAGCACAAAATACATGTTTTATTAGACTCCTACCAATCCCTGGGACTGTAAGTTCAACGAGAGCGAGCAGAGTACCACACTATATCCCCAAAGATTAACACAATATGGATGAATAAATGAAAACTCAATGAATAAAAACGACCTATTTACATTTATCGTGAGTATCTAATGTGTTCCACATTGGTTTGTTAGACTTCGTGACTTGGTAAGACAAAGTAAAATGAAAAACTGGAAATAAACTTGCTTGAAAAAGCAATTCTAAATGTTGAAGCTTCACACCTGAATTTGAAGTTCAGGTAGGAGAACCTCAAAGCTCCTCTCTCTCTCTGCCTTAATGGAACCCACTCTCCTTCCTCCATCAGAGGAAACACTGATAAACAGGATGAAGGCCAAATCCCAACTTTAAGGTTAAAATCTTGTGTCTTATGGCAAGGTCTTCTCTTAGTGCTCTATTTGGCTGGGAACAAGCACCTTTGTCTACAAAATGACAAAGCCAGGAAAAAGGCTTGGAGTGGATGGCTTAGGCCAATCATTGTCAGCCTAAAGGAAAAGAGATCTTTTCCGTGACCCATTAACCCTTGAATTGATTCTCTCATGCTATGTCTCTCCCATTAGAATGCTGAGATTGGAAAGACAAACATTAGGGTATGAATGTAGGAGAAAATGGCCAAACAGCTCTGTCTGCAGAATGAATACAAAAGGAGCCTTTGCAAAATATATTACAAATGACCAATAAAACAAAAATGCTCTCAACCTCAGCAATAATCAGAGAAAAGCTTATTAGAACTATTAAATGTCATATCTGTACCACATTGTAGCATGTGTACATAAATACTATTATACTCTATCATAAGTAACTGATACAACTTCTATGAAATTTGGCACCTCTCGAAAGTTAAAATGTGTATTCCTTTTTGTCATATCTTATTAAAAACACTGGCACAACTTTTTAAAGTCCATGCAAAAAGATTACAAATGTGAGTAGTTTTGGTAGTGAAAAATTAGAAAAACCCAAAGTATTCATTAATAGGAACTGGTTAATAAAAATAATTGACAGTTATAGAGAAAAAGAACAGAGAAAATGGGGAAGTGGAAATTACCAAAATGTATAACAAAAATGGCAGGAAGGACACTCAAGTTTCCAGACTGTAAGGGCCAATTGCATGCTCAGCACAGTGAAAAAATGAAGAGCCATCCTAAGAAAAATCACATAAAGATCTCTTAAAATACCAAGGGAAAGAAAAGATCCTATCTAAGAGATTCCAAAGAGGAAAAAAACAGATGACATATAAAAGCTCAGGAATCAGTATATCAGTCTTCTCATGGGCATCACTGGCTACTAATGGAGCAAGACCTTCAAATTTTTAAGGAAAAATTATTTTCAACCTACAATTCCACACCTAGTTGAAATACCAATCCAATGTGAAGGTAGAATAAAGACATTTTATAGGCTTGCAAGTACTCAAAAGTTTTATATTCCACCCTTTCTTTTTTTAGCAATCTCTGGAGGATATGCCTTAGCAAAGTGAGGGAATAAACTAATAAGAGGAAAAACAAATAAAAAGCAATTTATCCAACAAAAAAGCAACAAAGGGAAGTGTGATCAGAGAGCTGTGGAGAGTGAAAACCAAAACCAAAACCAAACAAAACAAAAATGGATTGAAGCAAGATAGAGGATTAAGGGAAAGAAGTCGACAGAAAAATATTTATTGAGCTTTAGGGCTTACATTTAAGTACTTGGAAAAAAAAAATCAATGAGCGATGCCTGAGAAAGCTGCTGAAACAGAGAGGGAAATTAGCAATTTAGCCCACAGGAAACTAAGCAAATGAATAAGCAAGGCAATAAATAATATGGGATGGGGGAAAGGACAAAAAAAGTATTTAAGTAAATAAACATAATATAATGCATTATGTTATTTAATACTTACATGGTCATTATAATATAAAGTACAGATTGTTTATAGATTTAACCAAAATTATTATATAACTTCCCAAAATTTTAGCAGGAGTAGTATGCAATATGATCTGAATCCCAAACTGCCATAAAAAGGTCAACAGAAAACATCTAAAATTGGTTCATCCAGGAAAGCTGAGTAAGCATATTATTAGACATAAGGTAGTATCAGAAGGAATAAACTAATATATACAAATGATCATTTCTAGAGAATGATCATAGCTGCGGACTCAGGAAATGAACGGGTATAGCTCTAGAGCGCTGCCACGGCCAACTGCTCCATCCTGGGGAACATCGAAGGGACTGGTCAAATCCAAAACACACCTCCTGGCCGGGTTTGCCAACACTGTTGCCAAACAGAGGATAAACTCATTTCAAGAAAAGCCAATAACTCAAGAGATGAGGGTTTGGAAAAGAGAAAGGGAGACACTTATTTCAGGTACCAGCAGCTGGGAGAGGTTAAGGCTCAAGCCTTAACAACAACAGACCTCTCCACTGGCAGGAGGGATGCCCGGTTTTATGAGGAGAGGCCGAGTGGGTACACGCAAGAAAGCAGGCAGAGGTCACATGATCCTGGGTGGGGGTTAGTATGTGTTCAGCGGTGATCACCGGCAGGGAAGGGGACGTGGCGGGGGTGTGGTCTTGTAGGCATTCTGTTGCTATCAGGGCTTTTCTGGTCTGGTGATTGGAATGCTCCAGGCATGCAAACACCTTCATAAATGCCTCAAGGAAATGTGATAAGAAATAAGCCCAACAAAGGATTTTAGTTCAGCACGAGTTAAGCAGTCTTGTCTATTTCTGGTTTTAGCTGTTGAGCAAGAGGGCTCACTAACAAGAGGAGGGCAGGAGACTGCTATATCTTATTGTAAACCTTTTGACAACAATCTGTTTTTTACCCATATGCAAGAATTACTTTAATTAAAAAAAATTCTTACGCCCCATTGGGGCTACATGAAAAAAAAGAAGTTCCCAGTATAATCAACCTTGATGATGTTAAAATTAAAAGAAGCTGACAGACAGAAAACAGGGAACACAGTTAATAAAACATGAAATATATATATTGGCGATGTAAAATAACCAATTTAGGAACTGAAACAGTGATCAAAACAGGGTGAAGAAAAGGTAGAGACGGTGTGAGATGAAGATTCACCTAATCATAGAAGAACACAGCAAAGCAGAAATATCAAGAAATATTATATAATCCTACTATAGGTAGAGATAACCACAATAAGCACTCAAAACAGAATTAGTTAAAAGTGGCTGCCTTTGGGGGAATGGCATGGGGGGAATGTGGAGCAGGATTTCTCTTGTTTTTCATTATAAGACCATCTGTTCTATTTGATTTATAACCATGTACATATATCACCTTTGAATTTTTAAAAAGTGGCCCTGAGATATAATGGATCAAAGGCCCATGGGGTTCCCTGAAACTTGTTACCAAGAATAACTTTCTCAAAAGGGTGAAATGCATTTAACATAGTCTTTACAACCTAGAAAAACTCCATCTAGGACATTCTTATAAAGAAATACAAGATAAGTGAACAAAAGAATACTATTTTATTGGGAAGAAAGCTGGGCAGGGCAAGGAGCATTCCTAGTAATATGAACATGTAGAGAAAAAATGAGTAATGAAATTTAATCTGAATCACTTAATTCAATAAGGTTATTTGAGAAATATTATCACACTGAGTTCATCACTCATTCCTAAGAATTCTAAGGCACACTTAAGTCTTTGCTAAAGATTTTCAAGTTAGTTATATCTAATCATCTTATTACAATTCTGGAAAAAAATATACTTGAGCACATGTTTACATGTTCAAAACAAACTACTAATAAATATTTTGTGTGAGTCATGACAAGGAAAAGGTTGAAAAGCAATGAATGTATATATATATCCATATGATATTATATATACAACTAGGCTATAAAAACAAATTTGGTAACATTTAAAAAAAGGTAAAGGCTGGCTCGTGACCTCAGCTCAGGTTTTTATCTCAGGGTCGTGAGTTCAAGCCCCGTGTTGGGTACTTTTTAAAAAAATTAATTAATTATTAATTAAAAATTTTTAAAAGCTAAAAATTTAAGGGAAAAGCTAGAATATAAAAAACTACATTATTAATATCTAAAGATATTACATAATCACCATCTCATACCACAGCACTCAACAATGAACATAAATGGCAGATGCAAATCTTCATTTTTAAAAATATGAATTTCTTAGTTTATTAGAGTTGATATGTGAATTACTTGACATTATGATCCTTCACTTTTTCCCAGCTAAATAAAATGCTTCAAATTTTGATCACTTCTAAATCTGTTGTATTAAGGCTGAAACCAATTAATGATGCACTGTACCCAGATAAGTAGAATTAAATTAGTGTATAATTGATTAGTGTATAATTGAAGCAGTTGTAGATTTACCAACTTTAATTAGGATGGCTTATTACAGATAATTTACACTCTAAGAGAGAAAATAGAATCAAGAAGTTCATCAAAACCTTAAGATTAGAGATACAATATTATAGATTAGAAAGGGCTATATGCTAATACCAAGTACTTTGAAATCATTTTAGTCCAAAATCCTTTAACAGCAGAAAATTGATTATTAACCTTTTAGCCTAGACTTTTCAAGTTATTACACTATTTATGGTAATCTACTATAATAGATGATGCTAACTTACGTGAGTGAATGAAAGCATACCAATAATATTTGGTCTACCTACAACACTAAATTAGACTAAAAAGAACACATACAAAAATACCTAAATAGTTCTCGTAACTCCTTTAAAAGGTATTCAAGCAAGTGAAAAATCCCATAAGTCTTACCCTAAAAATAAATAAAAACTAATTTACCAACAAGAAGCAAGTAAGGAGAAAGAGCATCTCAGCCACAAAACACAGAAATAAGGTCTGCAGTTCTCTCAATACCCTTGTGGGTGGTAACTACAGCCCAGAAAGTTCCACACATAAATTGCTAACTCCCCCGAGTTTAAAGCCATGGTAATTAGGTTCATTATCTTACATGCTAATGACACAGAGATAATAAGTTTGCAGTGAATAATTCATATACTACCAGCTCTCACTGTGATGCTCATTGCTAATAGTTTATTTACAGTACAAGTTACACTGCATTTTTTCTATAGTTTAAATTTATTGCCTAGATAAACAGGAATCATTTAGTATGGAAATCTAATTTACTATCAGTAAATGGTAAGAATCTTAAGCATATACTGGTTTGTATATTTGTAGTGTGATTTTAACTCATTATTCATAATTGGTTATGATAATAATCAAAACACCAAAAGAGTATCTTATAGAAAGATTAAGGTACTTATATCTATATAGATGATTATTCTAATGATATTGGATAATGATGATTACTCAAAACAATTAACCAATGTCAATAAATTTTGAATTGCTTTCGTAACTCATATTTTCAAATAAATAGTATCACCACACTCCTTATCATAAATGCACATATAGATTATTTTAGAACTGTGACTATTAAGTGCAAATGAAGCACTTAGGTTTCTTATTATATAAATACTGTAAAATAGTATGCTAATATGCAGTGTAAGATTAAATTCAGTGACCGATACAATAGCAGTTGTCTTCAATTTTTACCCAGTTTTGTAATGGATTCTTAGCACACTTGCTGTATTTATGTCAACAAATTAAAGGTAATTTTAATCTCTTTCAAAATGACTTCCTTATAGATACTTGAAATAACTCATCTCATAGACTCCACATATTATGAAAACTTTTCCATTACTATATATGTGACCTACTGTGGTTTCAATATCTCTAAATAAGATTAGGTAAAAATTTTTCTCTAATTTTTGTACTTCTACATGATTCCTTCTAAAATAACTATTTCTAAGCTAAGACAGTTTTTTTTTTTTTTAAGATTTTATTTATTTATTTGAGAGAGAGAATGAGACAGAGAGCATGACAGAGGGGAGGGTCAGAGGGAGAAGCAGACTCCCCGCTGAGCAGGGAGCCCGACGCGGGACTCAATCCCGGCACTCCAGGATCATGACCTGAGCCGAAGGCAGCCGCTCAACCGACTGAGCCACCCAGGCGCCCCTAAGCTAAGACAGTTTTAATATGCAGGTCGCATCAATGAAGACAGGTCAGGTAAGGTTCAGGTAATATTTATCAGGTAGCAAGTACAAAACCTCAGTGGCTTAAAACAATAAACTCTTTTTCTTATTTACAGTAGATGTCCATGGGTCATCTAAGGGTTCTATTCTATTCCCTGCCTTTATTTCAGTACCAAAGATGATAGAGCAGTCATCATCTCAAATTCCACCAGTCATCAGAGCAGATGGAAACAGAGCTCCAGACAGTCTTGCACTGGTCATTTAAATGCTCCAGACCAGAAAAACACATTTCACTTCTGCTTTTAATCCATTAGTCCAATTATCTGAGAAAGTAAAACGCTGAAAAAGTTTAAATCTTTAAAAAAAGTTTTTAAAGATTTATAAAAAGTTTTTAAAGATTTATTTTTTAAGTAATCTCTACACCCAACGTGGGGCTCCAACTTATAACCCGGAGATCAAGAGTCACAGGCTCTGCCAACTGAGCCAGCCAGGTGCCCCCCACCTATTTTTTTTTAAATCTCTCTTGTGATAAGCACTGGTTGCTGTATGTAAGTGATGAATCACTAAATTCTACACCTAAAACTAGTATTACACTGTGTGTTAACTAATGAATTTAAACAAAAACTTGAAAAAAATTTCTCAAAGACATCTACTTCACTGAGTCAGTTACAAAGACAGGTTAGATAATGTTCATAAAGGACTCTGAATACAAATAGCACTCCAAATTCCTTTTTGTATTACTTCATTATCATATCACAACAATCTATTCTTGCCAAATCTGCCAAAAGTAGAACCACGTTAATTATTAAGCACCCTTTCAAAACTGCAAATTTGAACAGACCACCTGCTTAAAATCCACTAATCATCCTCCATGAAATGATCCCTGCCTGCTTTTCTGTCATCTCAGAACACTCAATAAAACATACAGAATGCTCCAGGAAGACAAACTAATAAATATGCTGTACTCGGGCTTCTCCATCTTTTTACATGCTGCCCATGTCATACTGCTTTCTCTGCCACCTCCACTTGATGAAATCGTCCTCTTTCTCCAACTAAGCTTAAGCCATCTCCCCAGCACCCAGTTTTGTACTCCCTCAATAGTGATTCCACATCTCCACTATGACTGTTCACCGGCTACACACTAGATGATGAATTCCTCGAAAGCACTGTCATATTTACTTCTGAATCCCTAACCCCTGACATTTAGTGGTTAATCAACAAATGAATGTCTAGAACACCAACATCCCATAGTCTCAAATGAAAGCTCTGAAAGGAAAGAAACGTTTTGATAAAGAATAAGGGTCCTGTCAGTTCATGAAATAATAATTGCAAAAATAAGTTTGCTCAATGAGCTCCTTGCAGTTATCTAAATGCTGGAGTCAGTTTGTTGGTGGCAATCATGATAAAATTACCTTAAAGCTATAGGATATTCAGTTCATTTTTCCTTCATCCATTCCCCAGCCTTTAATTTATTCAACTAAGATTTACTGAATGCCAAGAACTGTGGAGGTTCTAGAGATGGCATTAGTTGTCAGTGGAGTTACTGTCATCAATATGAGACAAAAATAGGTCAGTTCGATATTGCGCTCAGTGATGTCTCACCTAATTTTTTCACAGTTCACTTTACCATCACCATAATAGGAGGGCTAATACTGCACAGTGTAATTTTATGTTAACATAATTCACTGTAGTTATCAAAAATTTTGGAACAAATATTATCCATTGGCCGTAAGAGTATCAACTACCTTTAGCTTAAAAATCTTTTTGTGAAGTATAATATAGAAGAACATCTTTCAAATTCACAATTTTAATATTAAACACCTTAATTAAGCAAGAGCAAATTGTTACATTAAAATAGACAGCTTTATTTTTAGAAGCAAAATGAGGAAGTAAAAAATACGAAGAACTCAGTGGCTGGATCTGAAAGGGTCAATACTGAAAATGCTGCACACAAAAAATTAATAAAAATTATAAACCAAGTATTATTTGTAATGATACCTTACAAATGAAAGATTAAAATCTTTAGAAGTAATAAGACACTTGGAAAAACAGCATGCTCTACATTCCTGAAATTTTCAGAGAGAGAAAAAAGACAAAGTTATTAGTCTAATACTCAGTCATTCTAGTTATCACCATTTAGTTGCCTAACACATAGCAAAAAAAATGACTCATACTGCCACGAAACATTTTTTACGAAGCATTGTGCAGAGAATATATTTCTTAAGAGCATATTTGTTTTAATAATAAAAGAGCTGACTAATTAGAAGCTGTATCTTTTAGTGATGATATACTATTATATAACATCTGTACTATTGCAGAAATAACAAGAAGCAATGTTTCTTTTTTTTTTTTTTTAAAGATTAATTATTTTATTTATTTGACAGAGAGAGAGACACAGTGAGAGAGGGAACACAAGCAGGGGGAGTGGGAGAGGGAGAAGCAGACTTCCCGCGGAGCAGGGAGCCCGATGCGGGGCTCGATCCCAGGACCTGGAATCATGACCTGAGCCGAAGGCAGACGCTTAACGACTGAGCCACCCAGGCGCCCCAGCAATGTTTATTTCTTATTTTCCGTCATATAAATTTCATAACCTAACTTGATAGGAATTTTTTCAATTTATGTCAGATACATGTGGGAAGACGATTTAATGGAAGATTTTCTGTATTGTAGAAATTTTAACCTCTCATATAACTGGCTTACATATATTTACAGAATTATGAAGTATGCCGCTGATAAATATAAATTCAACTAAAAAATTTACAAGAATTATAAATGATAGAGCAGCAAAAAATTGTTCTTAAAAATTAGGAGGCTACTAAAACAATTGGTTAGAATCATTGTTTTATATAATAAAGCTTTAGCACAGAAATTCCACCAGATCTCATGGGTAAAATGTAATAAAAGCTGTTAACGTAATGAAAGGAAGCTCACTGAATAGCTGACTTTCTAAAGTATTTTGCTCAGAGACTGGAACTAACCATACCCACTTATAATACAATATTAAAGTGCATTTATTGGTTTTTGAGAAAAAAGAATGCTAAGCAGAGGAAATGGTATGAAATGCAGGAATAAGATATACCTTTTTATTCAAGTGAATAAAAAAATCTCAACTGGCAAATTCTGTCAAAAAATTGGGGGACAAAATTGGCATATTTAATTGATTATTTTCAACACTCTAAAAGAAATATATGTGAAAACTATAGGTAATAATGATATATTTTAATATATCAGACATACCCAGGGATACCAAAAGACATTAATGTTATAGTAAATAAAACTTAAAATTAAAAACTGTAGTCACATGTTCCCAAGTTTAATGAAGAGAATATTATTAAAAAAGACAGGTTTGAACTAAATGATAAATATAATATATTGTAACTTCTAACTTCCCTGTGTAAAACATTTCATGATTAATTTCTGAAAGAGAAACCTGAAACATTAAAGAAAAACATTTGGATAAAATATCCAGTTTTTAGATAGTGAATCAATAATTGTATTAAATTTGAGGCCCAACCAAACAGAATGAATTATTTTAGATTAGGAAATTTCTATTGCTAAATAGAAAGAGTATATTACCACAGACAACAACCTACAGTACAAACAGGATTCCAATTGTGACTTAATGAAAAACACAGAAAAGCAAAAGGCTCAACATTGTACCAAATAAACACACTGCATTGTTCTGTATGCAGTGAACTGAAATGAATTTATGAATAGGTAAGAATACACTTCATAAAAATTTCCAAAATTATAAAAATATTTCTATGATGCATGTTTGTATTGCTCATTTTAGAGACTGTTAAACTGTATTTGTTATTAACTTTCTTATATTTTTATTTTATTATGTTTTAGTAATAAAAGTACTATTTCCTGTATTCTGAGTTTCAGTCAGAGGAGGGTGTGTTTGTATACATGTGTGTGTGTCTATACGGGCACTTCAATGTAAAATGTATTTCTTGCTGTTAGTTGCAGTTGACAGTATTGTGATAACCACTACCTTAAACAAATTCTTGCATACGTACAAGAGGCACATATAAGAATGTCCATAATCACAAAACAATTGGAAATGACATAAATGTCCATCAATAGGTGAATAGAAAAATAAAATGAAGCATATTCATGCAGAATACTAGTTTTTCAACAATGAAAATCAATGAATCAACAAGGATAAACCACAGAAATAGACAAAAGTGTATTGATTTTATAGTTTAAAAACAAAACTGAAAAACATTGTTTAGGAATACATATTCATGTTAAAACTATTAAAAAATGAATTATATTAAAAAAAAAAAAAAAAACACCAAATCTATAGTTAGGAGGGTGGTTACTTCTGGGGGATTTGGAAGAATGAGACCTAGGCAGAGTACAATAGGAATCTTGAAGCTATTAATAACATTAAATTTCTCAAATTGGGTGATGGGTTCATGAGGGTTAGTTTCACTGGTATGCTTCACAACATGATACATATTTTGTTTATATCAAATACTCTTTAAGGAAATGTTAGAAAAATATATACCAAATTATTGGTATTAGTTATCTCATGGGTAAGGAACTGTGGGGAACTTTTGTTTTCTATATATTTATGAATCATTTTGATCTTTCATAAGGAACACAAACCAAAAAGGAACATGGAACCAAAAAAGGATGAATTTTATAATTTTGAAAATTTATAATAACTAAAAAATATGAACTAGAATAGCTTACTGAAATTATAGCCTCCAGGAAATAAAAGCTGTTAATAGTTTATTAATTATTTTATTAGTTATATTAGTATTTTTCAAATGTATAACAAAACTTTCATGTACATGTTCAGTACAAATGCATTTAAAATAAATTTTAGGGGCCCCTAGCTGGCTTAGTTGGTGAAGCATGCCCCTCTTGGTCTCAGGGTCATGAGTTCGAGCCCCACATTGGGTGTAGAGATTACTTAAAAATAAAATCTTTAAAGAAATAAAATAAATTTTATAAAATTATATAACATAGTTAAGAGGAACAAAGTGACCCAAAAGCCCAGATTTTTTAAGGAAAATTACACTTTTAAATATTTAAAAATTATAGTTCTTTATATATTTAGGCACACACAGAGAAAGCAAGAGAGCACATGATGAGTGACAGAAGCAGAAAAACATTCACTTTTAGCTCAGAAGGCTGACCTATCATCTGCATAGTTTTGATAAGGATCAAACAAGTGCTAGTTGCTACATTCTGAAAGGTTTCATGACTGCCTATAGATTTCACCACTAGTTAATACTGAACTTTCACCAGAGAAATCTTGTAAAAGTAATTTTACTAGTAGAAACTCGGAGAAGATATTTATGATCTAATACTCCCTGCATGTCCCCTTCCCGCACTATAAAACGTCTCAAGAATTCTTTCTTGACTGTTGCCCTCAACAATCCCACAACACATGTGCAGGTGAGCACACTACATTGAAAAATTTTTTGTGTGTAAATGTTTTATTTTATTTTTTTTAAAGATTTTATTTTTATTTATTTGACAGAGAGAGAGGGAACACAAGCAGGGGCAGAGGGAGAAACAGGCTTCCCGCCGAGCAGGGAGCCCGATGTGGGGCTCGATCCCAGGACCCTGGGAGCATGACCTGAGCCGAAGGCAGACGCTTAACAACTGAGCCACCCAGGCACCCCTGTGTAAATGTTTTATTATTTTCAGTAGAGATGAACACAGTTTCTATCCTCAAATAATATACAATTTATAGGAAATGGCAAATCGAAAATAATTTCAATACAATGCAAAAAGTACTAACATGGTAGCTCAGGAGAGGTTAGCATGACAGAGAGAGGAGGATCAGGAAGGCTCTCAGATAACCTTTTAAAGAATCCTGAATTGAGGCGAACCAAAGTTAGCATAATGGCCAGAGCAAAAACTTCCAGATAAAAAACTATGTAAGCATTGAAGGCAGGGCACAATTAAGAAATTGTAAATAGAACACCTGGGGCTAACCAGAAAACTAAAGCCTGAATAAAAAGGAGGCTAAGGGAGAAACTAGATAAGGGTTCTCAAGTCTTCCAAAAGACAACAGTAGGCTATCAGTAGTTCAGTTTTCGGGTAATCAAAAGTTATATATGGATTTTCAAATGATGAGCAACTGGCACCCCCAAGACCCCATATTGTTCAATTGTATTTACAATTATAGTTTTATTGTAAATAATACAACTCAAGAACAACCAAAAGAAGAGACAAATAAGGTAAGGTCTGGAAGAGTCCCAAACACAGACTTCATGCCTTCTACCTCTGGAATAGGAGTGCAACACATTCCTGCCAAGTATTTTGTTCATTAACAAGGAACTTTCACTGAGCTTCAGTGTCCAAAGTTTTTACTGGGATTTCATTACAATGACTGAATCACTGGCCGCACAACTGAACTCAATCTCCAAACCCCTTTCGCAGAAGTTAGGCTGGCTCAAAGTCCCAACCCTCTAAACAATCACATGATTTGATCTTCCTGGGTGACCAGCCCCCATCCCGAAGTGATCTAGGGGCTAACCATGAGTCATCCATTAGCATAATGACAGTGATAGCATAGTGCTTCAAGTAGCTGATAAATAACAAAGACATTCTGCACTTGGGAAATTCCAAGGGTTTGAGTTGCTCTGTACCAGCCCAGGGCAAAAAGCAAATTCTTTTTATACAACACAGAGTGATTCTGTCTGTTCTTCATTAGCTGGTACATGGTAGAGGCCTTCGATCCCCTAATCAAATCTCTCCCATTTAATTTCTGAAGAACATTAGTGAGGGAAATATCATCAAGGCTGCCACAGCCATGTACTAGAAGGAATCTGATTAAAAAAAAAATTTTTTTTTTAAGATTTTATTTATTTGAGAGAGAGAATGAAAGAGAGAGAGCACGAGAGGGGGGAGGGTCAGAGGGAGAAGCAGACTCCCTGCTGCGCAGAGAGCCCTATGCGGGACTCAGTCCTGGGACTCCAGGACCATGACCTGAGCCAAAGGCAGTCACTTAACCAACTGAGCCACCCAGGTGCCCCAATCTGATAAAATTTTAAGGGAGGATATTATCAACCCACTGTAGATATTAAAATAGCTACATTCTATTCTACCCCAAATCTCTGTTCATTTCAAACTTTTTAATTTTTATCTTCTATCACAATACTGAAACATGGGACTCCCTTAACTGTCACTTGACTTACACTTACACAAAACAAATCTTAGCTTTTGCTTCCTTTGAGGAATGGATCCAGGTTTTGTGGCCCAGTATCTTTTACAACTTAGGGAACTCTCTTTAAGGAAAAGGAAACAAAATTAAATGTGAAGTAAGCATTTATTTAGAATATGAAAAGAAACCACAATAAATTTACAAATTTTTAAAAGCTGACAAATATGACAAACATCATAAATTCCAGAAAGACTGGCATATTTTTATCAACTGCTTGACCAACCTCTATAATGCTCTTATTTTCCTACATTTCTGGCTAAATACTTTTGATTGCCTTTTTATATAAAAATTTTATAATATTAAGAAAACAAAAAGATAGTTCAGTCTTTCTGCTAGTATGTTTGATCAGTTTTTATTATTGATAGTTTAGAAAAGTTTTTTATCAGTTTTAAAAGTTATTATTGATAAGGTCATACAGAGTTTTTAGGAATGTTGTCAGATTTAGCAAAACTCCTATTAAGTTTCTTTCATATATGAATTCTAAGATTTAGAAAAATTTTCCAGACTAGCTTCTGACTCCATATACTTAAACCATGTTTCATTTCCTCTGCCTAAATATATTTCTGGTACCAGACCCACCGAACATATTTAGATTGCTCTAAGACCCCTGGCCTTACATCTACATATCACAAAGCCATCAGCACAGTGGACAGCAAGAATATTCCTGGAGGGTACCTGGGTGGTATAGTCAATTGAGCGTCTGACTCTTGGTTTCAGCTCAAGTCATGATCAGGGTCCTGTGATCGAACCCTGTGTCAGGCTCTGTGCTCAGTGCGAAGTCGGCTGAAAACTCTCTCTCTCCTGGAGCACCTGGGTGGTTTAGTCGGTTGGGTGCTGGACTCTTGATTTCAGCTCAGGCTGTTATCTTGGGGTCATGGGATCAGGCCCCAAGTCAGGCTCCACGCTCAGCGAAGAGCCTCTGTTCCTCCCCCTGATCATGTGCTCACTTACTCTCTCAAATAAATAAATAAAATCTTAAAAAAAAAAAATTCTCTCTCCCTCTACCCCTGCCCCAGTGTGCTCATTCACGCTCTCTCTCAAATAAATAAACTTAAAAAAAAAAAAAAAAAATATTTCTGGAAGTCATAACTATGCCCGAACAGCTAGTAAGAACTTAACAATACACAGAAACAACTGCAAACCATGTACTCCATCTAAATGTAACCCCTTAACCAGATCCCCAAAATGCCTCTGGCCACTCTAATGCCACCCAACATGAGGGTATGATAGAGGGAAAGTCAAAGTGAAAGAAACAACAATTTTAATCAGTTAAAATATCTAACTTTTGTAAACTTTACCCCTCCCCCCCCAAAAAAATAGTTATGTAAACACACTGCTTGGACTCCTCTCAGGGCCTTGGATGGGTCTATGTGAGGACCCCTGAAACGTGTTAACTGACTACAAATTAAATCCATATCTATTTCCTACCCTAATTTGAAGACTGGTTTCCTATTCCTTTTACCTATTTAGCTATTATCAAAATAATGACTTTATTTCCTCAATGACACTTCGCTACTTTAACATATACCATCTATTTTCTAGAACATGATCATTTCTAGCTTCTACCCCAATGAACTTAGACACATTGATACTAAAATTGTCTACTATTCCTCTTTTAAATGCATCTTAATAGTAATGCAAGCCTTACAATGGCTTTTTATGTACCTCAGGTCAAGGGTAGATACTTTATTTTTTTTTTTTAAAGATTTTATTTATTTATTTGAGAGAGAGAATGAGAGACAGAGAGCATGAGAGGGAGGAAGGTCAGAGGGAGAAGCAGACTCCCTGCCGAGCAGGGAGCCCGATGCGGGACTCGATCCCGGGACTCCAGGATCATGACCTGAGCCGAAGGCAGTCGCTTAACCAACTGAGCCACCCAGGCGCCCAAGGGTAGATACTTTAGACCCCAGTTAATTTTCTTTCAGTTGTAAATATGAAAAAACAAAAAAGTCCAATTCAAAATGGCTGAAAAAGTTTCCTCCAATTTCACGTAAGACTTAGTCATGAAGCAGGGTAGCTTTTAGGATTGGGTAATATAGGAGCTCAACAAGATCTCTACAGATCCAGGTTCTCTCCATCTTTTCACTCTGCTATATAGAGTGTTTTGATTTCAAACGCAACTAGCCCTCATATGGTTACAAAGTAGCTCTCACAATTCCAAGCACCCACCTAGACAGAGAACATCCAGAAACAGGGGGGAAAAAACACCTCTCCCAGAGGCTCTTCATCAAACCTCCCCTCATGCCTCAATGACCAGATATGAGTCACCTGCCTATGTCTTAACTAACTAGCCCAAAAATATGGGACAACCATGATTGGACTGGACTGATAAGGACTTCCTCAACTCACATAGTAGAGGGATGAGCCTACACACACACACACACACACACACACACACACACACACACACACACGGATCTGCTTCAAGGACAACTGCAGTAATGAATGGTGCTGGGTAAGCTTTTTATTAAGCAAACTAGATAGCTAATTGTGACTAAAATTACAGATTTCAGTTATGACATATATTTAATTATAGGTCAAGACATCTAGATGTCTTCAGATCCATTTGTCTTCAGATCCATTTCAGCTCTCATGTTCTGTAAGACAAACAGCATAGTGGTGAAGAGCCTAGGTTGTAAAGTCAGACTGACATTTGTTTGAATACCATTCAGCTTATTTGTTGTAAAATCTTGGTCAAGATACCTTCTCTCTTGGAAATCCAGATAGTAGTAATATTTAATTTACACTGATATGAGAATCAAATAGGATGATGAATGCAAAATGCTTAGGATTTTAACAAAGCTTCATAGCAAGCACTCAAAAAATTTTAACTAATATTAGTCTATAACATACATAATTATTGTGATTTCTTTTTTTCTTTAAAGATTTATTTATTTGAGGGGCGCCTGGGTGGCTCAGTTGGTTAAGCGACTGCCTTCGGCTCAGGTCATGATCCTGGAGTCCCGGGATCGAGTCCCACATCGGGCTCCCTGCTCAGCGGGGGGTCTGCTTCTCCCTCTGACCCTCTCCCCTCTCATGCTCTCTATCTCTCATTCTCTCTCTCAAATAAATAAATAAAATCTTTAAAAAAAAAAAAAAAAAAAGATTTATTTATTTGAGAGACAGGGAGAGAGAGAGTGCCAACAGAGGGAGGGGCAGAGGGAGAGAGAATCCTGAGCAGAATTCCCACTGAGCATGGAACCTAATTTGGGGCTCAATTCCAGGACCCTGAGATCATGACCTGAGCCAAAACCAAGAATCGGATGCTTAACTGAATGAGCCACCCAGGTGCCCTGTGATTCCTGCACTACTAATTTAGAATTTGTGATAACTAAAACATTGCTCATTTCCAAACCAGAAAATGATTGATTCTACCTCCTATATACTCTAAATAACAGGCTGAGATATACCTAACACCACCTCTCTCCTAATTCTTCTTTTTCTTGAGTAGGCCTTTCCTCCAGCTACAACTTAAACACCTCCAACATTCCTTTAGATTTACTCCTCCAAACTCAACCTTACAAAACCAAATTCATTAATTTCTCCCAAATCATGTTGTTTTTACTTTCAAAGATAATAGCATGGCCATTTACCTATAGAGATGCCAAAGATGAAATCTGAAAATCTTCCTGGATGCCCTCTCTCTTCACTGATCAGTCACTAAATCCCATCAATTCAAGCCTCTGAATTATGTTTTGAATCCATCCCCTTGTTCTAAAGTCACCACTACCTCATTATAACAGATCATTATCTTATTCATATCTATGATAAAGAGTTTTCAAATTGGCATACCTGCCACCAGCCTCAACTTCATCCTATATGCTATCAACTGTCTTAGTAAAATGAAAACTAAGCATGTTTGCTTGCTTAAAAACCTTCCACAGATCCGAAATACGTCTCATATAAAAAACTAACAACTTTGCCCAGTATATAAGACCTCTCACAATTTGGCTCCAGCCTACATGTATAGCTTCTTCTCTTACCACTCCTTGCATGACATACCTAGTGTTTTAACCAGACTATACAATATTTCATCATTCTCCAAATACACTTTACTCACTCATGTTTCTGTGTGTTCATGCAGATCCCTGTAATGGGACATAGGGTAAACTACTCCTTTGTTCATGTTGATTCCTCTGTTCCCAACTAATTTCTATTCACTCTTCAAGTCCCGCTCAAATACCAGCTCTTTGAGATAGCTTCTTGCATCCCTCACAGCTAGAGTAATCTACTCCTCTTATAAGATTTTATACATAATTTAATCATAGCAGTTATCACACTGCATGATAGCTAGCTACTGCCTGTCTATAATCCTAAAGTGACTGAATTTTTAAGTTTTAGGGTTATATCTTACTAATCTCTACATTTCTGGCATATATAATAAACATTTAATACTAATGTTAACTGAATGAGTAAGTAGTAGCAGAATAAGAAGTCAAGTCATTAGACTCCATGTTGTAAGCTATTTTACTCAACATTTTACTAGAAACACTTAGTAAGAAATTTAATACTCAAATCTGTCTTCACTGTTAGATTGTGAACTCTTATTTGTGAAAGAAAACTGTCTGATGCTCTGTATCCAATGTCTAAAGTGAAGCTTTATACATAGTTAAGATTAATATTAGTTAAATGAATACATGAATTAATAAGTAAAAGAAAATCTCACTATACTTACAAAATGGGATGATAATTTAATTTGTCTAATGACAACAGGTTAACCAGGAAACCCTTTCATTCAGTTCTGGTCTAATTTCTTAACTATTTAAATATCACATACAGAAATCTTATTTACACAGTAAAACTGAAGGCAAGATTCTACAGTGTGATGGATCTTATTTTAAAAAGAGGTTATAATGTATCTACCAATCAATATCTATTGCTTCAAACTGGCTCATTTCACTCACTCATTTCCCACCTGAACCCTGTGGGTAATTTAACTTAAATCCTATGCCAGGACTTCAATAAATGTCTGATGAACAAATAAACTTTGTGTGTGTGTGTGTGTGTGTGTGTACAAGAAGACTTTATAAGATCTCAAATTCTTTTTGAAAGTATTAAGAATATAAATAATATATAAAGATACATGCACAGACACAGAATCACAAACACCTACTCCCAAATGAAAATAAAGCCAAATATTTTTTTAAAGACTTTTCTTTATTTATTTGAGAGATTGAGAGAGAGAGAGAGAGCACAAGCACGGTTAGGGGCAGAGGGAAAAGCAGACTCCCCACTGAGCAGGGAGCCTGATGAGGGGCTTGATCCTGGGACTCTGGGATCATGACCTGAGCTGAAGGCAGACACTCAACCAACTAAGCCACCCAGGTGCCCCAAATAAAGTCAAATATTTTACTATTATTCATTTACTTCTAGTAATAGTAAGAATATGTATTTCTCTCTAGTATGCCAAGAAAAAGAGTTAAAAATATTAGGGTAGACCCTTCTCTCCTCTTCTTCCAAAATACTCTGTTAAATTAGGAAGTTACACAACATGTTTTAATGCAGTCATCATTTTAGTGATTATATTACAAAGGACCCTCTACTTATAAAATCACCAACAATTGAGAATTTCACACAGATATGGTTATGGATAGTTTAGTTTGTTGGAATTTATGGAAAAGAAACAGACAAGAAAAGAGGCAGAAAATATTTGTGATCATAAACAAATTAGAAAATAAAATAAGCCCCAAAATATCAACTCAATGTACATCTTCAAAATGGCTTTTATCAGGGAGCCTGGCTGGCTCAGTTAGTAGAGCATGTGACTCTAGATCTCCGGGTTGTGAGTTCGAGCCCCATGTTGGTTATGGAGCCTACTTAAAATAAAAAATTTCTTAAAAATGAAAATATTTTTTAAAGTGGCTTTTCTCTTCCTTTCTGGTGCTTATCTTTTTCTCTTCCAAATTTTTGCTACCAATCAATCATCTCTTCAAATGGCGTGCAATGAAAGGAACAGATAAAGTATACCCTCTTAGGAAAATCAAATAAATTGTTCATGGCAAAACCACAGATCCATAAAGTCATCAAGTTTATTGATTAGTTGATACAAGAGTAGAATATATCTACTAAACCAACTGTCTTTTCAAAATTAACTCTTATTTTAAAAATAAATAAAACTCTTATAAATTAAAAGTTATTTTCAACAAGTATACATAAAATAGAAAGAAAAATAGAAAGAAAATAGAAAGAAAAAGGATTATTTAACCCAATTAATTATATCTCCTTGATTCATGTGCCAACTTGGTTAATTTCTACCAAGTGTCTGGTCTATACACTAACACCTCCTGAGAAAGGAAATTCATTACCTCCCAAGCAAACATTCTATTTTTCTCTTTCTTTACTACTAGAAAGTTTTCTTTTAGTGAGCTAAAATGATTCAATCTATACCATCTACTCATTGGTTCTTCTATCCTAAATAAATCAATAGATCTAATCTCATTTCCACATGAAGAAAGCTCATCAAATGAAGGAGGGTTATCACATATGTCCTGGTTCTCTTTCTTCCAAGTAAAAACTATCCAGGTTTTCAATCCATCTCATAACATGATTTTAAATTCCTTCAACAATGAAAAAAAGGAATGTTTTAGAATCCACTATCTCAATCATGAGTTTCAACATGAGAAATAATACACAGCTAACAAAAGAGCAATACAGAATTATTATCCTCTTAATTTTGAAACCTAAGGATAGAATACTTTGTTCTTGTATGAGTGGACTGCCATAAACGTCCAGGGAAGCTTGTAACCAATGTTTTATTGTTGATGAAGAAAAAAAAAAAGTAAAGAAGATAGTGAAAGAGTCTCTAAAATACAAGAGGCTACCTCTTTGCCCTCAACTTTATTTTCTTAACACTAAGGCTACACTATTTTATATGTCAATTCCCTTTTCCTGCTAGAAAGTTCACACTTTATAGCAATGTTATTTCATGTGTTTAAAAAAAAGACACCATTTTATTGCAGCTGAAAAATCAGGTCATTGTTCCCAATTTGTTCATGTACTTAGTAAAGTTAAAATATTAAACTAGAAAACAGTTTAAGGAGCTCAGAGTTGGTATGAGTTCAGAGAATATCTAAATAGTGAAACAGTTAATAAAATAAATCAAAGGGGTCAAAAGTCAGTGATGCAAGTATTAGCTAAGCCAAAAAACGACTGAGTATACTTGACTAAACCATTTAACCCTTCTGAGCCTCAGAGTACCCTCATTGGTGAAATGAAGATTAAGAATTAGGATCAGAAGATCTCATATGCTTTGATCTCAGCACCTCTTTATACTTTAAAAAAAGTACTGAGTACTTCAAACAGTTCTCATATACATCCCTGTTTACCACAATAAAACTAAAACAAAATTTTTAAATATTTATTATTTTTTTAAATAATAGAAACATTAAGTGTCAACATAAGTAACATTTTATGAAAAATAAAGCTAAACTAAAAAAATTTAGTGAGAAGAGTAACATTGTTTTATAATTATTGTAAATCTCCTTAATGTCTGGCTTAATAGAAGACAGCTAGCTTTTCACATGCTTACCCATTTAATCAATATCGCATATCATGTAACCTCTGGACAACTACTTTATTCGAGAGAAAATGAGAATGAAAGGGACAAACGATGCCTGAGTATAATTTTGAAAATAGTTCTGCCTTCATGGACTCCCTGAAAAAAGTTTAATGAACCCTCCCAAGAAGCTCTGTACCACACTAATCATCTGTAATTCTCAAGATCCCCATTAACCCAGACTGATGACAAGATTTTTTTTTTAAATGAAAATATACCTAACTTCACTCTGATAGAATGCATCACTATTATGATCCTAAGATATTATAGCGAGATGACCCTTTTTAAGCCAACTATAAAAAGCCATCTTAGAAAGGAAGTATAAGAGGGCGCCTGGGTGGCTCAGTTGGTTAAGCGACTGCCTTCGGCTCAGGTCATGATCCTGGAGTCCCTGGATCGAGTCCCGCATCGGGCTCCCTACTCGGCAGGGAGTATGCTTCTCCCTCTGACCCTCCCCCCTCTCATGTGCTCTCTCTCATTCTCTCTCTCTCAAAGAAATAAATAAAATCTTTAAAAAAAAAAGAAAGGAAGTATAAGATAAAAACAACAGAATATAGAATACTATTTTTTACTATGGAAATTCCCACAAGGAGGAAAACCTATCTACATAATTTCCTTTGTATTACAATACTCCTAATACTTGGCATAACAAAGTTACTCTTTTTTAAAAATTATTTATTTATTTATTTACTGTACCCAATGTGGGACTCAAACTGATGACCCCAAGATCAAGTCACATGCTCTACCAACTAAGCCAGCCAGGTGCCCCCAAAATTACTCCTTATGTAATAAATATATACAGATCATCTGCTATATGTAAAGCACTGTCCTAAGTGGAATAAGGGAAACTAAAGCAGGAAGAACTTTATTCTGTAAGAGTAGAGATCTGAAGGATTCCAAAAATCAAGACAAAGTAAAAGAAAAAAAAGACATGTTGTAAGATAAAGCAGTATGGTGGTTCACAATCTTAAAAGTATTATGAGATGATGTTAACATAATTATGATTAAACTATTCACAAAGTTTAGGAATACAAGAAAATCCATCTATATTTACTAGCCTATAGTTGTGTGTTTTATTCACTGAATTCAAAGTAACACATGTACTTTTCCAGAGAAAAAAATGAAAGAAATAGAAGCAACTTCAATCTCTAATTTCACACATTCCAATAAAATCATTGTGGGCATAACAACAATGACTTTGGCAAATAGTTACAATAGCACCTACATACTTTCATGCTTCAATCTCATAGCCAGACACAAAAACAGAAGTGATAATAAGAACAGACAACCTAAGTAAACTAAAATCCTAGGATTACTGGCTGAATCCTTCGTACTTCACTGAGAAGTATATTTCATTAGCTTGCCATTTTTAACTATAATGGATAGTCATTCAATTGTAGCATCTAAATGAACAGTATACGACATACTATTTTCTTCCTAATATACAAATTAATTTAGAAGAGTCATCCTTTTCTTTTGTAAAAATAATGAATTCAAGCCTAATTTTTCTTTTATTTGGAAAATTTCAGGATTACATAAAATAATAAAATGTTTCCCTTAATTTGTAAATAATTATGTAACTCATATAGTAATATTATTTACTTGAAAACGTAAAGAAAACTAAAACATAAATTTTGCTAATATACAATTCCTTTTAAATAATTTTATTTTTCATGCCTATGGAATTATGACAGTTAATAGGATTTACCTTATGTCAACCTTAAGAATATCTACTACTTAATTTTAGACTAAATAGAAGTTTCTCTGGCATGTAACTCTAGCAATAGCTTCTACCTTTGAGATAAAATTCAGTACTGAATATAAGTTTATGTTTGAATACTTTCCACTGAGCTCCTCTATCCCCAAAATATGCCCTAAAAATATTAGATCTTCCATACACTTTTTAAAAAGTTCTGTATTCATTTATCCTCTGTATTTGCACAAACAAAACAGGCAAAATAGCACCATCTGGTGGGTATCACCTTAGTTTTAAAATAATTGTCTACATTTACCCTATTAATAATTCTTTGAAAAAACTGCCTAATAGGGAATCCTTTTAAAGTACTATGAATTAATGGTGAAAAGTAGCTTAATTAGCAACCAAAAATATACTTTAAAATTGAACCAAGGTTGCAGGATTGTTTCTTAATTATTAAGAAGTTAACTGCTTATGTGATGCCATTAAGGATAAAATCTCCTCAGAACTTAACCCTGTGGTCTCGGCTTAAAAAAGAAGTGTTCATATTCAATACAAAAATAATTTCTATTTTTCATACAATACATCTATACTATTCAATGAAAAGAATGAGATGTGAACATAATAATCTTCACAAAAGATAGTATGGTCTATTACTTACACTTACTTTAAATTTTTTTTTTAGGTGTGTGTCTAAATTATCAGCTGAAATTAGTAAGGCTGATCTCAAGGTTTATTAAAAATAAAAGCTTTCTGTGTACTAACAATGTATTGGATAATGGTCAAAACATAAATTAACTCCCAATTTTAGTGAGCCAAATAAACACGTAACAACTACGGAAAGTAAAAACAAACAGAAGACAAAATCAGAAGAAAAGTTTTATTTTGGTAATTTTCATATCAGGCTTTTCAAGGTGAAATGGAGAAGGAAAGCAGGATCAAAATACTAAGCCAAACAAAAAGGCAACATACTTCTTAGATGCACTTTTATCTACAATGATAAAAATTACAAAATATTTCTTTCTAGTAACTACTGGATAACCACACATTACCTTACACCATGCTCGGCACTGTGTATACAATGGAGAGCAAATACAAACACATAAAAGATACAAACCCATTCTCTTTTTTTTTTTAAAGACACATTTACTCAGCGTCATGATCAGACTATTACATTTAGCAATCAACATGGGTGCAAAAAAAAAAAAAAAATCTACATTAAAACCCTTTGTTGGAATGCTTTACACTTTCCACAGAACAGAAACTAAAATAACCTGTTATACAATTAGTCACAAATGCAGTCCTCGAGTTTTTTGCCCATACACATGAGTATTGTCTAAAACGTGTCTTCTTTGTAGCAGCTAGGCCCTGCCACCACTGTGCTTGGCTGAGTTCAGAAATCTGTTGTAACCTGTAGCTTCCCTGTCACTTCTCGGGCTCTCCTCTCCTGCTAAGCTTTGCTTCCTGGCAGTAATTAAAACCTTCTGCCACTGCCGTAGCTCCTGCTGCTGCTGGAACCGCCACAGCCACCTTGGTTTCATGGTTTGGCAAAGTATTGGCCTCCACCACCATAGGGGCCAGAGCTTCTGCCTCCAAAATTTCCTCCTTTCATGGGTCCAAAATTTGAGGATTGATTGTTGTAATTGCCAAAATCATTATAGCTTCCGCCACCTCCAAAGTTGCTTCAATCATTACCAAATCCGTTACAGCCATTCCCACTGCCACCATATCCACCACCACCTCAACTGCCACCAAACCCATCTCGACCACGGAAGTTCCCTCCACGACCAAAGCTGTCATTCCCACCAAAACCACCTCCACGACCACCACCAAAGTTTCCAGAACCACTTCGACCTCTTTGGCTGGATGAAGCACTAGCCATCTCTTGCTTAGATAGGGCTTTCCTTACTTCACAGTTGTGGCTATTCACAGTATGGTATTTCTGAATGACAATCTTGTCTACAGAGTCATGGTCATCAAATGTTACAAAAGCAAAACCTCTTTTTGCCACTGCCTCGATCAGTCATGATCTCAATCACTTCAATTTTCCCATACTGTTCAAAATAATCTCTTAGATGATGTTCTTCAGTGTCTTCTTTAATGCCACCAACAAAAATCTTTTTCACAGTTAAGTGGGCACCAGGTCTTTGAGAATCTTCTCTTGAGACAGCCCTCTTTGGTTCCACAACTCTTCCATCCACCTTGTGTGGCCTTGTGTTCATGGCTGCATCCACCTCCTCCACAGTGGCATACGTGACAAACACAAAGCCTCTGGAGCCCTTGGTGTTTGGATCTCTCATTACCACACAGTCCGTACGCGTTCCCCATTGCTCAAAATGGCTCCTCAGACTCTCATCAGTTGTTTCAAAGCTCAAACCCCGATGAAGAGCTTCCGCAGCTGTTCAGGCTCTTTGGGAGACTCTGACTTACACATAACGATGGTGGAGGGGAGACTTTAACGATGCTTACTCAGCGGCGTCCACGGGAAGAAAGGCCAAACCCATTCTCTTATGGAGCTTACAATGTAGGTGCTGTTTTTCCCTCTCTGAGCACCTTCCAGATGCACCAATTCTTCCCCATTTTAATTATACTGTTGTTTTCTAATGTAAAGGAACTGAACACCTCAATTTATACAACTTTTATACTAAACATATGCTGACCATTATTAACTTCTGTTTCAACACAAAAGATTTAAAGTTTATTTCTGTTCCTTGCACTAAAGTGACAATAAACTCTTAAGAACAGTATTTTTGGTGAAAAATACCCATAATATATTGAAGTCCTTAAAGTAACAGAAATACTAATGGCTGAACAAGAACACCAGAGAAGGAGGAAGGGAAGGAAGAAATAAGAAGCAAATAAGTTTATTTGCAGAATCGCCAAAGAACTCAGAGAATACTGGAGACAAGAGCTATGTATCCATATTAAAAAGCAGAGAGATTAAATAAAAGTCTGCACATAGAAGAATAAAATACCCCCCCCCACACACACACACTACTACCCCTCTTCCTTCCCCCTTTCCCAACTCTCCCTCTCCTCCTCCCTACTCCTCCCCTTTCTCTCCCTTACCTGACAATAAATAAATAAGGTGGTAAGAGGACATCAGCATGGGAATAAAGTAATGTTCCAGAATGTTCTAATAATTAACTCTATTTTTAAAAGGATTAAGTTATGGATCAAAATCTTTTCCATATTTTCCCAGAACATTCAATACAAAGAAATCAGAATCATTTTAAATTATCTAACAGTGCTTCTATAAAAAAAATCTCAACATTTTGGATTAATGATTTAAAAATTGATTAATGCTTTAAAACTAACTTCATTTTCCTAAAATTCCTGAAGCATCCCTTTCTTAAAATTTAGCTTCCAATTCAAGTAATACTTATTCCATAAGCTACAGACATTCAGTTAGCTTCAACAGCATTAAATAAGCCGATCTATGTACTACAGACAAGCAGAACTGGATATGAAATAGTCACAGGCCTCAAGGAGTTCAGTCTAATACAGATAACACAGACAAATTATAGTACAATAGAAGCGAATTTATTAGAGGTAAAGAGGGAGCTTTCTGGAAGAAGCAGCTAAGTTTTGAAGTTACCATAAAATGTTCACCTTTAACCCAGAAAGCTGACCTATAGCTTGCATAATTTCGATAAGGATCAAGGAAGTGCTGGTTGCTACATTCTTAAAGGGTCTCGTGACTGCCTGTATATTTCACCAATAGTTAATATCGAAATGAATGATAAGCACCAGAGAAATCTTGCAGAAGTAGTTTTACAAGTAGAAACTCGAAAAAGATATTTATGATCTAATGCTCCCTGCATGTCCCCTCCCCCCTCAAGCACTGAGCATATAACCACCAGCTTCATAGAGGGTAAGTGCAGCCCTTTCCGCCCCCACGCTACTTAAATAAACTTACTAAGCTGCTCTGTAAAATGTCTCAAGAATTCTGTCTTGGCTGTTGCGCTCCAAGATCCCACAACATTTTTGGTGGCCCCGTACGGGGAGTACGGAATAAATCAAGAGCCTCGATGCGACTTGGTAAGTCATCTTTACCCCAGTCTTTGTTTCATCCCTGTTCTTTTTCCTTCTTCAGAGATGTCCTGAATACTATGACCCTTCAGCACATGTCTTCAGAACAAGTCTTACCCAAGTGTTCAGGAGAGAGCCTCTTGCCCATGGTGGCTACACTATGGGCAGGGATGGTCCACTGCCACCCAGCTTGATACTAATACCTTGGTCATAATGGCATTGGGCTCAGAAATCAGACTCTCCTAATTTTCCCTGTTCTTTTAATGCATATATTCTTGTCAGGCATAGGACAGCAACATTTGTCGTTAGGATGGCCACCAATCCCAAGACTCCCGTGTAAGGTTTCCTCCTAAATAACCAGGTGTGATCCTCAATGAGCACAAAATCCAAGTTATGTCTGACCGTGTACTTCCTGAAAGAGACAAGAGCTATTACGCAGTTGGGGAACTCACTTGATGGGGGACCTTCCCTTGGGACTGGATCATGGATTGAGCTCACGACAAGTTGCTTGGATTAGATAGGGGTTCCATATAGTATTTCTAATACTATATCCAGAGGATTTCAAATGGTATTACTATTGGTTGCCAAATATATTGGCTCACCCAAAATGGAAAGAGGCAGCCCCAATCTCTGCAGCGATTCAGTCCATTTACCAGCATCTGTTGTAGTCTAGAATGCAATGGGGAAGCAAAGGGATGTCAACATCCCTTCTTAGGTAGTACAAAGGTACCAAACCAGTCAAGAAAGAAAAATGCCTCCCACCACTGTGAACCCCAGGAACCTTTGGCAATATTCCTGATGGGATGCCATTCAAAGCCAAGGGGGATTTTGGTAATGGACTCCTAGGTAGTTAATGTACTCTCCTCATTTTGTATGAATTGACTATGGGATCAACTTCCTCAATCCCAAAGGATTTCCTTTGGTTGTCTCCTAACATACTGAAATCAATTTGGACAACAGGATTTAAAGAAGTGCCTCATCTTCTTCTATAATAATGCCTGGCTTCAATAGTCTCTGGAGGCTGATTTTATTTTTATTTATTTATTTTTTTATTATTATGTTATGTTAATCACCACACATTACATCATTAGTTTTTGATGTAGTGTAGAGGATGATTTAAAAAAAAAGGTCCATTAATGGGTTCTTAAGCTTCAATACTATTTAGCAATTAGACTTTTTTTTTGTAAGCGTCAAGGAAAATGGACCAAAATCTCATAAGGTCAGGCCTTTATGGCCCTATACCAAAACACTGATCTGTCCTATAGTCCTTTAGGGGGCCTAAGGACACCCCCCTCCTTACCCTCTACCCCTCAACCCACCATCAGCTCAGCTGCCTCAAGCCCTTCTATTGTTAATCTACAACCTCACCTGTGTTCTCTCCTGTTTGCTATGTGCACCCTCCCTTTGTCTCTCTTGTAAACAGGTTGCTGCCAACATCCTGTACATGAGTCTCTCTTTTTTTGCTTCTTCTTTTGTGTGCCAGATCTGAAACATATCTTGACAGGACTGGATGAATATTGTCTGACTCTTGTTGTATGTGGGGTTTTCGCCATCATTCGTTTCCCAGATTAATGGCTATGATAATTGGAGCCAACTGTCTGGTTAGTGTGCTTCAGGATGGGGACTCTAAGGAATATTCCCAAGCAGCTGCTGAAACCCATTCTATTTTGTGGACTCCCCAACAACTGTGTAACTTAACTATCGCCTTGATAGACTATGTGGCTGGGATAACAAAACTGTTCCTTAAAAGTCAGAGCGTACCCAACTCCATGGGATTAGCTATGAACTTGTACAGAAAATTGATAGCCCCACTTTCCTTTTTTTAAAAAGATTTATTTATTTATTTTTAAAGACAGAAGGAGAGAAAGAGAGCGAGTGTGCGAGCAGGGGGAGGGGCAGAGAGAGAGAGAGAGAGAGTCCTCAAGCAAACTCCCCACTGAGTGTGGAACCCAACACAGCTCCATCCCAGGACCCTGAGATCATGACCTGAGCCAACATCAACAGACAGATGCTTAACAGACTAAGACACCCAGGTGCTTAGTGGTGCCCTACTTTCCTTTTAATTAGATTGGAGAATCCACATGAGGATGCCCTAATCTCCTCAAGACAAGTCATCTTCTACTTGCCAGCAATTCCTCATAATTAGGATAGTGTTAAGGCTAGACATCAGGCAAAGAAAGCTTCTTAATGGTTTTATTCCTTGTCCTGGGAGCCACCTCTCTTGATGTAAAAATTACAAACAGAAGCGTTAGCCAAGCATACAGAAGCCACCTTTAACGAAACCCAACATGAAGTCACCCACAAATTTGAAAAGTGGCACTCCAAAACCTAATGGTCCTTGATATCCTGACTGCAAATCAGGAAGGAAGTTATTATGCTAATATTAAGACTAAATGTTGTATATGTATCCCAGATGACTCTGCTAATGTAATCCAAATTTTTAGCTCATACACATGCAAATTAAGGCAATGTCTAACTCTTAATTCTCCGAATGATTAGTTTTTACTTGGGAGGTAGACTATGGTGTACCTTAAAGAGTCTTCCTATCACACTTCTTATTTTTATTATATTAATCCTAAAGTGTTGTCACTTTCGTTTTGTTCTATTATCAAGATACATGCAAGCAGTTTCTGACTCCTTCACCCAGCCAACAGATGATCCTTACTACTCAAAACAAATTCACCCCAATGTCCACGCTGAATTCTATAGCAACGGCCTTCCATGGTGGTTACTTGTAGAGACAGACAGTAACCAATTTCAATCCATAGGTAGGAACATTTCTATGACCCCTGTCAGCTTGAAGAAGTTACAGAAGATGAGCCTTTTGCCCTTCAACAACCTTAAAGATTTAAGGACCAAAAATTGGTCAGGGGGGAAACGATGAAGGATAGAAGCAGGAAAATGTTCACCTTTAGCCCAGAAGGCTGACCTACAGCCTGCATAATTTCAATAAGGATCAAATATGTGCTGGGTGCTACATTTAAGATTTTATTTTTAAGTTAATCTCTACACCCAACGTGGAGATCAAACTCACAACCCAGAGATCAAGAGTCCTACACTCCATCAGCTGAGCCAGCTAGATACCCATTCTTAAAAGGCTGCTACATTCTTTTTCTTTTTTTTTAAGGTTTGTATTTATTTATTTGACAGAGAGACAGCGAGATCAGGAACACAAGCAGGAGTGGCAGAGGGAGAAGCAGACTTCCCGCTGAGCAGGGAGCCTGATGCGGGGCTCGATCCCAGGACGCTGGGATCATGACCTGAGCTGGAGGCAGACGCTTAACGACTGAGCCACCCAGGCGTCCCAGGGCTGCTACATTCTTAAAGGGTCTCATGAATGCCTGTATATTTCACCAATAGTTAATATCGAACTGAATGCTAAGCACCAGAGAAATCTTGCAAAAGTAATTTTATAAGTAGAAATTCGAAGAAAACATCTATGATCTAATACTCCTTGCACGTTCCCTCCCCCTTGAGCACTAAGCATATAACTACCAGCTTCATACAGTAAAAGTGCAAACCACCAGCTTCATACAGCAAAAGTGGACCCCTTCTGCCCATGGGTCCTGTTCCTGTGCTACTTAAATAAACTTACTAAGTTGCACCATACAACATGTCAAGAATTCTTTCTCGGCTGTTGCACTTCACAATCCAGCAACACTTCTAAGGGGAACAGAAAGGGTCTATCAGTGGATTACTTTGTAGTGCTGATCAGGATTCTTTGCTAATAATTTCCTTCTTTCCATTCCCTGCCTGCTTTAAAAAACCCTTCCTTTCCTGCAGCTCAGTGGGGCTCCTTTCTATTGCCAGATATGAGATAGGGAAACTAAAGGGACCCCATGAAAAACTGCATCCCCCCATGCCCGCTCATTTTCCTGCTTCTATTTTTGCTAGGACCTACACCATTGCTTTACACACATCTTATAGAAGAGATAATGTATGTCCTCCTTGTAGAGATAAAGGATTTAATAATTTCTTTGGAGTCTTCCAACACAATACATAACATCTAAGGAGTGACCAGGCGGGGTCATCATGAACTTTCCAAGACCACTGACTCATCAAGACCCTGACTCCAGGGCATAAGTGATTTATGGAGGACACCTAAACACTTCTCTGTTCCTGGATTACTGAGAAGATAAGAGGCACCAGACTACCATCCTCAATAAAAACTCCAGGTCCCAAGCAAAGACAAGACTCACTCTTCTTTCTTTTCTGAGTCTTCCTGATACTCTGTCTGTATCTACCCTCTATGTCTTCAATAAATTCTGCTCTCACTTCCTCTCAGCTTGTGTTTAATTTCTATCCTCCATGAACCCATGGACCCTCTTGGCTGGTCCTTGGATCCAGCCAGTCTTCATGAGATGGGATGCTGCCAGATTCATAAATCATCAAATAAAGGCAAGTGGATCTTTAAATTTAGTCAGATAAATTTTGTTTTAAAGTTTTCCAGATAAAGATTTGAATCTTGAAAAGGATTTGGAGTGGTGAGAGACCTACAAGGAGGAGGTGTTTAGAGGGACAAATATATGTACAAATACGTAGACAAGAGGGACATGTTCAATGAACTGCAAAAAGATGCCAGAACTAGAGATTAAAAAGCAAAGAAAGTTCTTTAGGTTTCATTATGCAGAGAAGTCATTAAAAGGTTTTAAACCTGGAAGAAACAAGATCAGATTTTCAATTTACAAAAATTATAATAGGCCAAATATAAATAATGTACATATTTGTGTGTCTCCACACTTGAGAACTAGTTAGATGATTCACATGAATTATGTTATATTAACAACACAAAGGGTGACAAAGGAGCCAAAGAGCTACAACTGATTTGAGTACTCTTGATTCAACACATACACTGTGACCTTGAACAAGTACGTTAAATTTCTAGTACCCTATTCTTCATATGAGGAAACATTACTATTACTTCAAAAGAGGTCATGACAATAAAGGATAGAATACTTAATAACGGGGTAACTAGGTAACCTGTATTCAAACTAAAAATCCACAGTGTGAAAATAAAGAACAAATCTGCTGCTTTTCTGAAAGGGCATCAATTCAAAATGCAATGTTTCCATAATGCATATATTGGGAAAATGACTACGATTTGGTAAAATGCAAAGAACAATGGACTAAACAGAAAACCCAGTAACCGTCTTTTCCTTGCCAATTATGATTTCTATGCCTCAGCTTATTCAGTACTAAAATTAAAGGAATGATACTAAATGTTTTCTAAAGCTGAGAACATTCAAGAACCTGAGGGACATTTTCATTACTGCTATAAGAGAAGAATGGCATAACCTAAAACATTAATAACTTATGAATAACTTTGAATATGAATTCATATTATGAATAACTTTGTGGATGGGAAATGGAATCATTCATTTTAATCAATCATTCATGATAAAACACAACTTTACCACCAAAAAAAAATTGTACATAAAAAGGCCATAAGCAGAGAGACATAGAACCATAACACCCAAAGTCTTTAAAAAAATTTTTTCTAAATAAAAGTCCAACAGATTGACAGAAAGCTGTATGCTAAGTCATCCTGGAATTACACCTGTATAATGGCTTTATTTATTCTACCATACAAATGCGGACATCAGGGGATAATGACTAATAACAACGATAATGCTGCCAACAATACCAGTATCAAAGTCAAGGGCAAGATCCCCAGAATCCAACAGAAACTTACAGTCTTACTGATAAACTTTGTTTTACAGTATCAATAAATCACTCTAGACAGAACAAAGACAGGTAATAGACCTATACTTTCACATAGGGGTTTCCCAGTGTAACCTGAAATTAGCAATAAAAAGAAGTGCTTCATCTCATAAAATATTCGTTTTTCCAAGTTACTAACAATGGGTTTACAAGGTTAATTTATTACAGTTTAAAAAAAAATACTTGATTTATGCAGGCCCAAGTAAAATGATTATGGAAGCATATATATAACTTTAGAGTATACTTTTACAGACCACAAATCTAAGAACAACAAAAGATTCCCTCCATTATACAAATTAATGGAAAACAATGAAACATTGATACACATTAAGTTCTCAATCAAGTCAATCAACAAATATAATGGCCAACTGAGTCCTAGAAACACAAATGACAGTTTCTACCCCTAAAAAATGTTTAATCACCTTCAAATATCTGATGAGATGTCCTATAGAAAACATAATAAATTTATAATATGCTTACAGGCTTCCAGTTATGGAATAAATAAGTCATGGGAATAAAAGGTACAGCATAGGGCACCTGGGTAGCTCAGTTGGTTAAGCAACTGCCTTAGGCTCAGGTCATGATCCTAGAGACCCAGGATTGAGTCCCTCATCTGGCTCCCTGCTCAGCAGGGAGTCTGCTTCTCCCTCTGACCCTCCCCCCTCTCATGCTCTCTCTCTCTCATAAAAATAAATAAATAAATAAACTAAAATTAAAATTTTTTTTTAATTAAAAAAAGGTACAGCATAGGGAATTTATTCAATGGTACTGTAATAAGGTTATATGGTGACAGATGGTAGCTACACTTGTGATGAGTATAGGAAAACATATAGTTATCCAATCACTACGCTGTACACCTGAAACTAATATAATATTTTATGTCAACTATACTCAAATAAAAACATTAAATAATAAATTTATACTATGCTTACTCCTGAGGGCATAATTAGAATCAACAAGGGAAATAAGAAACATGCAAATGATAACAATGACAGTTAAAAGTAGTATGAAAGTCTTGAAGAGAGGCTGAAAATTACCAATGTCTCAAGAATATTGTAAAATTAGATACTACTATAATCTTTACGGAACTGCAAATTATTACTATTATTTTCCAAGTTTCACATTAACAAGAAAAGCTTTGCAGAGAAATGAAAAGCATAAATATATATAAACATTATGAAAGTTAAGGCAGAGCTTTCTACTTAAAAAGTTCTTCACATGCGGGCACCTGGGTGGCTCAGTTGGTTAAGCGACTGCCTTCAGCTCAGGTCATGATCCTGGAGTCCCTGGATCGAGTCCCGCATCGGGCTCCCTGCTCGGCAGGGAGTCTGCTTTGCCCTCTGACCCTATCCCCTCTCATGTGTTCTCTCTCATTCTCTCTCTCTCAAATAAATAAATAAAATCTTTAAAAAAAAAAAAAAAGTTCTTCACATGCAAGATAAATGGAACTTTGGTAGTTTGGCTATTACAAACTGATTAGAAGATCCCTAAATTAGAATATTTTAATTATACAATTACCTACTAATATTAAACATTCTTACATATAGTAAGTACTAGAATGACAGGCCATCTTGCTTTTTCCAGAGATGATTCAATTCTACTTTTATTCTTTCTTCAAGATGGACTGAACTCGGTTGTTCCTTTCATCAATGGCTAATCTATACATACTCTTTGCGCAGGAGTTAATATTCTTATATTATGGAGAAGATCTAATCCCACCTTTGTTAAGTGACTCAGTAAAATAATTCTAAACAAGTTACTGAGTAACAATTTATAGTAGCCTAAAATAAAATCTCCAAAAGTACTAAGACTTTAAACTCCCCCCCCAAAAAACTATACCATAATGATGTTTTCAGGAGGCAGTAGAAATGTGATTAGCTTCCACATCGTGATCCCCTAAAAATATACAGCATCTCTTTTCAAATATAAAGCATGAACCAAAGCAGCAGTTTATACTGTATACCATTCTTCTGAATGTATTTTTCTACCTTCCCTGGTTTAGAGACAGTAAATAATTTTGTTTCCTTTTAAAGTTGTCCTGCTGGGTTGCTAAGGATGAAACTGAGGAAGAGGCTGAAAATTATATCCAGAAAGAAAGGGCTTCCTGATGATGTTCCTGAAGCACTGAATTAACCAACCTTTACCTCCAGATTTATTGTGTTAAATATAAAATTTTCCGTTTATAGATTAAGTCATTTTGTTTTGGGTATCTGTTACTTACATAACCAAAGGCACAAATAGTATAAACATCTCCCAACTTTGGAGAGAATTAGTTCTGGAAAAGTTTATGCTCTCATCTACCACATATTTTAAAAGAGGAAAAAAATTCTAATTAAAATAACCTAAAATAGACATTTAAAAAAATTCTCTCAGAATCCAGACTAAGGGGGCAGTCACACAAATTATTCCAAACTTAATCACCAACACCAGCTGCCTACTAGAATTAGAGCTACTTATATACAAAGTCAATCCAAACGTTAGAGAAAAAACAGAAACTTGTTTGCTCTCTACTAAGGAAACTTAGGTTGATGATATTTAAGGAATAATGAGAAGCACTGAACTAAGGATTCTGATTTTCATAAGGAGCCTGCTGTTAAATTTGATTATATTCATGAAGACAAAACTTGGAAAACAAAACTGTTTCATTAATCATCAACCTTGTAGTAAAACCCAAACAACCAAAATTACTGTAAATAAACCCACTTAATGGTAAAATACACGAATAAACATATGAATTGAAAACATCATAGATACTCTGCAGACTAAAATAGTCTTTAAGTATTCACAAATATTTACTAAATTTCTACTAGGGGCCAGGCACTGAGGATACAAAGATGAACCTTGTGCTCAAAGTACTGAGTCTGAAGGAAGGTAAGCAAAAAATAAATAAAAGTAGAAGTAGTTATTCACATGCCAGGCATCATGGAATTCTCTATATGTATATTACTTAATCCCCACAATAATTCTATAAGGTTAAGTGTCATCATTTTCATAATTTAGGTGAAGAAATATTTTAAAGGAATAAGTAACTAACCCAAAGTCTCACAACTAGTCATTATCAAAACCAGGATTTTAATTCTGGTCTGCCTGATGGTTTGCACCAAACTAATCCCAGAGTACAGAAGAGTGTACAATAGAGAAAGCTACCAGAAAGAATTAATATCTGAGTTAAGTCTTAAAAGATGAGTAGGGGTGGGGCACCTGGGTGGCTCAGTCAGTTAAGTAACCAACTCTTGGTTACTACTGGTTTCGGCTCAGGTCACGATCTCAGGGTCCTGGGATAAAGCCCAGAGTTGGGCTCTGCACTCAGCAGGGAGTCTGCTTGTGGATTCTCTTTCCCTCTGCCCCTCCCCTTGCTCGTGCCTGTTCTCTCTCTCTAATAAATAAATCTTTAAAAAAAATAAAAATGTTTTACACTATAGCCACTACTGATCCATATGACCAAGTGATTCCCAGAGTATAGTATGTGTACCACTGGTGATACTTGAGACAATTTTTTTTTTTAAGATTTTATTTATTTATTTGACAGAGAGAGATACAGCGAGAGAGGGAACACAAGCAGGGGAAGTGGGAGAGGGAGAAGCAGGCTTCCCACTGAGCAGGGAGCCCAATGCGGGGCTCGATCCCAGGACCCTGGGATCATGACCTGAGCCAAAGGCAGACGCTTAACGACTGACCCACCCAGGCACCCCGAGACTATTTTTTTTTTAATTTCCTATTTTGAAATAATTTCTAGCTTATCAAAAAAACGCAAAAATTGTACTAACTCCTGTATACTCATCACCTAAATTTACTTAACATTATAATACGGTTTGACTTATCTCTCACTATATATTACTATTATTACTCATAGTTATTGCTGAACCATTTGAGTACACTGCAGACATCAACACTCTTTACCCCCAAATATCTGTGTGTTATGTTCTAAAAATAAGACTACTGTCTTTCATAACCACAGTACATTTGTTAATTCAGGATATTTAACCCTGCTACAGTACTATAATCTACAACCCACACACAATTTTGCCAAGTGTTCCAACAATGTACTTTAAAATACCCCTCCTTCCCTCCCAGGATACAATGCAGGATCAATGAGATTCTGTCCCCCTCACTCTCCCTCACCCTCTACTCCTCCTACCCCCTTGTTCTCTCTCAGAAAGAAATAAAACACACAAACTCTAATAACCCCCAGGAAAATATTTACATATTGATCCAAAGTTTTTACTGACAAAAAAACATTATTACTATTTCAAGGACATAATATATGCTTTAAAGATAACAAAGGATGGATTTGTTATATTAATAAAACTAGTTCAATTCTATTCTTTTATTTTCTTTTCTTTTTTTTTAAAGATTTTATTTATTTGACAGAGAGAGACACAGCGAAAGAGGGAACACAAGCAGGGGGAGTGGGAGTGGGAGAGGGAGAAGCAGGCTTCCCGCTGAGCAGGGAGCCTGATGCAAGACTCTATCCCAGGACCCTGGGATCATGACCTGAGCCGAAGGCAGATGTTTAACGACTGCGCCACCCAGGTGCCCCAATTCTATTCTTTTAAATAATATCTGAGGGGCGCCTGGGTGGCTCAGATAACTGTTAAGCGTCTGCCTTCGGCTCAGGTCATGATCCCAGGGTCCTGGGATCGAGCCCCAAATCGGGCTCCCTGCTCGGCGGGAAGCCTGCTTCTCCCTCTCCCACTCCTCCTGCTTGTGTTCTTGCTCTCTCTCTCTCTCTTTGTCCAAATAAATTTAAAAAAAAAGATTTTAAATAATATCTGATCTAAATTCAGTCAAGGTCAACAAATATAAAACTGAATAAAATGAATTTCTTTGTGCCACCATAATGCGTGCCTGTGTTTGCATAAACATTACACTTGAACAGAATAATAAATATGTTTAGTATTAATGAAGAGTTCAAAGATAATTATCCTACAGAATTGTTTAAAAACTTATTCATGCAAGATCTTAACAACGACATTCAGTCCTACTTAGTAAGTAAAATAGTTAAATTTTTTTTACATATGTATTTTTTATTATGTTCATATAGTTAAATTTTTATAAATTCAAAGAGCACATATACTTTAGTGCTTTCCTATCTTCATTACTTATATTTTAGTCCCTAGTTATGGTTGATGTCAGTTTGCCCATTTTTCTAAATTCCATTTTGGAAGCCAATCATATTCCCTCTGCCCGCATTCTAGAATGGAAAGTATCTTTGAAAAAGTAATTATACAATTTAATATTTAAATATAAAATAGTTTGGGAAACAAAGGAGAAAAAGCAGTGGCAGAAGAAATAGACACACTCTTGCAAAGGGAAATCAGTAATAGGATTTGTTAACAAAGAATTTTCTTTGCAAGAGCATAAATTTACAGAAATTATATATGTGAAAAGTATTTCCTACATTTCTTGTTGAATTTCGGGATCCTACTAAGTTATCTCTCTTTGCTCTTTCTACCAAGCAGAAATTTTGTCTCTTTTAAACAAGACCAAAAAAAAAAAAAAAAAAAATCCTTCAATGAACATTTTCTCACCCAATTCAACACTGAGAAACTAAAAATCCATAAATTCAAAATTCAAACTCCAGGGCGCCTGGGTGGCTCAGTTGGTTAAGCGACTGCCTTCGGCTCAGGTCATGATCCTGGAGTCCCGGGATCGAGTCCCGCATCGGGCTCCCTGCTCAGCGGGGGGTTTGCTTCTCCCTCTAACCCTCTTCCCTCTCGTGCTCTCATTCTCTCTCTCTCAAATAAATAAATAAAATAAAAAAACCTTAAAAAAAAAAAATTCAAACTCCAAAACAATCTTTTTTTCCAAATCTTCCATTAGACTTTTTTCTAATCTCCTGTCTAACCTAACACAGAGCTACAGACCTAGAACTTGCAAGTATTTCTGGCTTTCCCAAACAAAAAAGCATAAAAGTTGTAGGAACGTTTGAGGAAGGTGGTTTCATTTCGCATGTACTATTAAAATTCAATATATACGAGGTGAGACATTTTTATAAAAGTAATATTTTAACAAGAAAAACACTTGGAATTATTAGGATATAAAGTAAAATTTTACAAGAAAAATTTAAAATCTATTCTAAATGTTTCAATCATTTTGCTAAATAATCGAACAAGTCAAGTTGCAATCATAATGAAGTTCCACAGAGGGAGTTAGCATCACTAAGAATAAAGTTACAGTACACTGAACTTCAAGAAATGACCTAGTCATTTAGAAATATCAGATTTCCATTCATCAACATGAACTCAGATTATCTAAGATTTCACCTTAGACATTAACAACCCCCCCAAAATACAGTATTACCTACAAATTATGGCATATTTATACTAAACCATATTAAAACTTATGAAATATAATATCCATCACAAGTACCTTTAAATACTTTGTGAAGTAGGTATGTTCATTTTAAATATTATTTCTCCCAAAAGAGTAAATATTATTTCTCCTAAGTCACTGAATTTAGCAAGGTACAAAGCAATAAAATAGACCTGAAATCAAATCACAGTCTATCCTTTTCTACTATAAGACAAGTTATGGAATTGTTCCAAGCCTGTTTCCTGGGAATGATTATAATATTTACATTCTAGGATTGCTGTGAGGATTAAATTAAAGCACAAAAGTAACTGAAATAAGGCCCTCTTTTCCTTGTTTTTTAATACGTAAGTGTTATTTAATCATTCAAACTTTCCCAAAATAAATCAGTAAATATAGTTAGTAAAGAAAATGTTTTCAAGGACAAAGGATCGATGAACTACACTTAGACTAAAATGCTCTGGATAAAGTTTCAGGGAACACCTCACCCTTCCACCCAAAACATCAGAGATAGAGAAAAAATAATAATAATAATAATAAATTTTAAACAACAAAGAGAGAACAAAGAAGTCCATTAGCACTTTCTGCCTAAAGAATTTCAGGCTAGAAACTCAGAAACTATACAATGGGATTATTGAATAGACTAAAAGAAAAGTAGCTAATTAAAGAAATCATTTGCTTAATGAATAATAATAAAATAGCAAAGCACTAAGCTAATCCCACCATGATATTTGAGAGGCAGCTACTCCAAGAGCAGAAGCCAGTTCGAGTTTTCATAAACATCACACTCACAAAAACTTACATCACACAAGTAACTTTATATAACCTTTTCATAGTTCAAAAACTTTTTTACATATATAATTTCACCTAATCCTCATTTAACGTATAAGACAAACATGGAATTATCACCATTTCACAAATAAAGACATTAAATTCAGAAAACTAAATGATTAATCCAAGTGTGGTAAATTTTATACTGTGTCAACAGAACTGTATTTCCCAGCATTTCCTTCTCTGTATGGTTTCAGATTAGGATTAACCACAAAAAAAAAAAAATTTTTTTTGTGTACAATCTGGGCGGTACAAGTGAAGCAGCAGCTATTTTATTCTAGTTATTGGTTATAGGTAGTGAAAGAGAAGTCACTGAGTCTTGATAAAGCTACTGAGTTCTTTTTAATCAGTTACTGACTCTTGCAATTTTTTAATAAATAAAACACACATAAAGTACAAAGAAGAAAATAAAACTCATCCATAATGCAGTCACCCAAAAGTCTACTATTTTGTGATTTCATTCTAGGATATGTATAAGCAAGCTTTTTCACCCACTTAATCATGATATTAAATCTTTTCCTAAAAACATTTTAGTAACTGCATAATATTCCACAGAGTTACTTTAATTGCACAGGAAAAATAATATCATTTAAGACTAACCCAGTTGTACAGTAGCTCCCATTTTAAAATGGCTGGCAAAATTTGTGTTTTCTGTAAAATGTGTATATATTAAATGTTAAGACACAAGTCACGTGGCCACTGACAAGGTTCTAGACCCCTTTCCACCACCTTTTTAATTGAAATAAGTAAAGCAAAGAGTAACCTAGAGAATGTAATTTTTTATTGCTTTTTAAGCAGTGATAACAGAAAAGGTCTAATAATCTAAATGCATTTTTCTTGTCATAACACTATATACAATTTTGTTTTCCAAAGCAATTTAATGTAAAATTTGAGCTATTAACCTACCATAAGACTACATACCCTGAAGAGATTTTCTAATAATTATTGCAAGTTTACATTAAATATCTACCTTTTCCTCCCAGTCTCTGGTGTGACCAATGATACCCATTTCGAACACAGCTAGCAAAGACCAGGGACAATACTCATTTTCCTCAGAGTGAACGTTAACACACGGCCAAAAAGAGTAACTCCAATATAATCTTAGTGATAGATGTTAATTTATAAAATAATTACTATATAGCATATTCAAAGAGGAATAGAAATCTGCAAGAAGAATGATAAGAACAGGTATGTAACAATCAAATCCAGAAGATGTTCCAAGTAGCCTGAAAAAAAAGAAAGAAAATCCTGGAAAAGGACATGTTATTGACACTGAACCAATATGTTTTATACTTGATACTGTTAATGAGACAAGACTGCACTATCTAAGGTCTTTTTTTTTTTAAGATTGTACTTATTTGAGAGAGCGAGCAAGCGAGAGAGCGAGCATGAGCACACACATAAGCAGGTGGGAGTGGCAGAGGGAGAAAGAGAAACAGACTCCCCACTGAGCAGGGAGCCCGAAGGATGACGCAGGGCTTCATCTCAGGACCCTGGGATCATGACCAGAGCAGAAGGCAGTCATTTAACAGACTGAGCCACCCAGGCACCCCAATCCCTTGAGTTTTTAATGAGAATTCAATAATATTTTTTTTTGGAATTAATTAATACTTTAACAGGAACTTATATCAGTCACTATCCTCATTGATTATACTTGGCAGTAAGGAAAGAAACTGAATAACATTTCTTGACAATATACTTGACAAACCACTATGGAGATTATAATCAAATGAGGATAGAACAAAATATGAAAACTGAAAAGCTAGCATAACAATGGGATATATCAACTGTAAGAACTCGAAGAAATCATCTCCCTACACATGGGTCCTACCATTTTAAGATTAACACTTATTACAATGTCTTCAATATGAAAGAAGAAATAAAATAATTTGGAAAAGGTTTTTAAAAAGTTTAAATAGTATTTTTAAAAATCATTATATAACCTTGAGAAAAAAATATTTTGTTGTGTGGACTTTTTATTTGAGTATAGTTGACACACAATGTTACATTAGTTTCAGTACAACATAGTGATACAACACCTTTATATGTTTTTCTCTTTTTTTTTAAAGATTTTTTATTCATTTATTTGACAGAGAGAGACACAGCGAGCGAGAGAGAACACAAGCAGGGGGAGTGGGAGAGGGAGAAGCAGGCTTCCCCCCGAGCAGGGAGCCCGATGCGGGGCTCGATCCCAGGACCCTGGGATCACGACCTGAGCTGAAGGCAGACGCTTAACGACTGAGCCACCCAGGTGCCCCTATATGTTTTTCTATTCTCATCACAAGTGTAGCTACCATCTCTCACCACACAATGGTATTACAATATCATTGACTATATTCCCTATGCTGTGCCTAAAAATAATAGTCTTGAAGGACTCTAGCAAAAAAAAAGTTATTCTCCATACAGATGTATACAAATTGAAGACTGTATTAAACTAAACCATAAGGGACCTGAGTTCAATGTTAAAATATCTTTAACATTAGGGAGTGTCAAACATTAGGGAAATCCCCAAGCAAGCATGTGAAATTCACCAATATATTTATTAATTGGATAGAACCTTAAGTATTATCAAGAATAAGTGTGATCCAACGTGAAGGTGTATAGCCAGCCACAGGTTCCTCGAATTCTTAATTCTACAGTATTATCTGACCTTAGGTGTTTGCAAAATAATTCAGGTCATCAGAACTTTCTTACTGTATAATAGGAAAAAGAAAGTGGACTAACTAGAAAATAGAAGCATATAAATTCATTTTTAGCTGTCCTCTTTGGACATTGTCGTGATACTGAAAAGATTAAGATGAATTTTTAAAATTCCCAAACCTGTCATTTTTAAATAAACCTCAAAGTTCCTATGAAGTAATAATCTTTTAAATACTACAACAGAGCAGAAATACAGCCATGGAGGGATCCCGGAATCATATGTTCAAGTTATTTTTATCTGAAAGAACCCTAAGAACATTAAAATTTTTAAAAGGAACAAAATTTTGTTCATATTTCAAACTTCATATTTAAAGTGTTTTGCCTAATGCCAATCAATACTAGGCATTTACCTTTTCATAAAGAAACAAAATTATATTTCACCATCTTAAGCATGAGGGTGAGGAAGTCAACTGAGTAAAAGCCAAAATTAACAACAATTTAATATTTTATCTGGGGTAAGATCATGAAATTACATATTTCCCAATATGCCCTTAGTCTAGATGATGGAATACAAATACTACATGTTTTAACGTGCATGCAGGAAAAACTATTTCCCATGTTAACTGTTTGTAAGGTAAATTATCCTAATCTTACTAGAATCAAGGTCATAGTGTTAATTACATCTTTATATTTTATATAATTTTAAAAATCAGATTGTTTACATACATCTCCATAGAGTAAACTATGTACCACCTAGGGTTTAATGTACTTACAATTCCTTGTGTTTGTCTTCAGCCAAGATTTGGTCATTTGGCTTAAGAGAATACCTGTAACACAGAAAACAAAAAAATACTGGTCATATAAACATAGAAATATGTTTGCCTCATGGACATCTCACTATGGTTATCAATCAACATACAGTCAGTTAACCCTTATCAAACAAGCACTACCACAGTGTTACAAGTCTCTGTCTTCACTGATAAAACATTAATGCCTAAGTTCCTTGTTGTTCTATTAATCACTTCCACAGACACCTTCCAAAAAACTGAAGTAGGATCAACCTGACCTTCGAAAACACAAGGTATCTTTAGTAGTCTTCTGTAGTGAATAATCTGTGGTGTTACATTCATCCAGCAGTTCAAAATTCAAGAAACTACCACAATAAGTATTTAAGAGTTCACAAAACAATACGCATTTATTCATTAAATACATAGTAAAAATCTGTGTACCACACTATGTCCTAGGTAGTATGACATAGAAGTTTTGGAGTTCCTTGACTAAACCATTTATTAGCTTAATGACCACAGGCAATTATTTCATTTAAGTCTCACTTTCCCTGTCTATAAAACAGAGGTTGCTATAAATATTAGAACAGGTATCTTCCAATTTACCATACATTTGTCATGCTAAAGATAAACAGATTTCTGAGGAGTACACAGAAAAAAAATAAACAACAAATGGCAATTCCCGAGTCTTCAATTTCCACTTGTATTCAACCCTTTCCTAAAAACTAAGCTGCCTAACAATGGGTCAGAGGTCCAAGTGGAAACATGCAGATTCTCCTCTCTTGCCTCTCCTCTCACAAGTACCTTTACCCACTCTAAAAAAAGAATGGCATCTTGAATACAATTGTACTGCAATGGCTGGGGTATATAAAAAGCTCTTAAGTGCTAAACAAGAAATGAATGGTTCATAATATTTTTGTCTGCAAAGCCTCTTTAAGTGAAGTGCCATAAACTGACTACAGGGATTACTGTTTGATACATTATTTCTGTAGAGAATGAAGCTACAAATTATAAATGGGAAACCGTGTGTCACAGGATGCTCTATTTTCAGATACATTATGGAATGGGGCACAGGTTGATTACACTTTTCTTTAAAAAGTTTATCTTTTCCAACCCATGTACATGATCAAAGAATGTATTCGTTGTCAGGAAGAGTCCTATGAAGCAAAGCTACGAGAGTTTCCAATAAAAAACATGAGAGTGTCAACTTATTCCCTCCAAGCAACAAATTTAAAACAAGGTTCCTTGTCTTTTTTTTTTTTAAAGATTATTTTTTATTTGACAGAGAGAGACACAGTGAGAGACGGGACACAAGCAGGGGGAGTGGGAGAGGGAGAAGCAGGCTTCCCGCTGAGCAGGGAGCCCGATGCGGGGCTCAATCCCAGAACCCTGGGATCATGACCTGAACCAAAGGCAGACGCTTAATGACTGAGCCACCCAGGCGCCCCGGTTCCTTGTCTCTCATTTATCTACTGAGGATTAAATATCAGAACGTGGTTGTCACAGAAACACAAGTCAAATCATTTATGTGAACTGAAAAAGGAAGCCAGACTTTTTTTATCATGAAAGTAAATCTGATTTGTTTGACAATGCAGAACAATTTTACCAATGATTCCAAGGCAGACAATGGTCTTCAACTGAATGAATGATTTTGACTAACACCTGTTTGAGGCACTCAATAAAAACATTTTCTCAAGAAAAATCCTTTTGACATAGGTACATTGAAATCAACAATATTTAACTTTCCCTAGCATCTCCTAAAATGTTTAGGTAAACATATGCCTATAAGTAAAACACTAACAGATACAATTACTAGTTATTTAGGAAACCTTCCTAAAGGCTTTTCTGGTGTATTTCCTAGAAATGCATGTCTCTAATGGCTCTAATGACTGGAAAGTCAGGTGGTTTCTAATTCTTTGCTTCTAACAACACTGAAAAAGGACCAAATAAAATAATCAGCTGATAGGCAAATAAAAATAATTTTTGATGATAGATAATTTGATAATAGAGAAGCTCAAACAATTGAGTGACACAGCTGAACTAAAACTGCTCAATTACCATCCAATTAATTACGTGAACACACCTCTCAGCACTTCCACCTGTCAGGGAGCAAGAATTCCTCATCCCTTTCTCAGGGAACAAGAACTCCTGTCCCCTTCAAGGTCCTTCTAGCTGGATTAAGAATCAAACTGACAGATTAACAGGAGAAAATCAAGTTTAATAGGCGTACACATGGGGAATCCACATAGACATGGAAATCCCAAAAACAGTCAAACAAAATGAGGTATATGTATCACTCTGAAATAAGGAGAAGGGGGTAGGGGCCTGGGATTTCAAGGAAAGGAATGCACTTTACAAGGTGATAAGAGATGTTTGGGGCGGGGCACCTGGCTGGTTCAGTTGGTTAAGCATCTGACTCTTGATTTCGTTTCATGACCTCAGCATGGTGAGATGGAGGGCTCCCCGCTGAGCATGGAGCCTGCTTAGGTTTCTCTCTGTCTCCTTCTCCCTCTGCCCCTCTCTGATCTCCCTTTCTCTCTCTCTGTCTCTCTCTCCTTCCCTCTCTATTAAAAAAAAAAAAAATGTGTGGTAATTAGATGTTTGCCCTATCATATAAATGTGTCGCTCAGATATAATTTATCGCTGTTAACAACCTTATTCTGGGAAAGATCCCCAATTTAGATACTTCTGTGCGGTTAAGGGAGGGACAATAGTTTCTCATGAGCCCACAGGGTCTCAAGTGCCTTCAACTCAAAATAATCCACATGTTGAAGTGGCACATTCTGAGGGGGTGCCTATCCTGAACCTCTTCACATTTCTAAAAGAAAAAAAGGGAAATAAAAATGATGCTGAGCAACACTGAGTATTATTATCCAAGAAAAGTTGAACTAAATGAAAAAAACTAGATTAGTCTTTTTATAAATGGATGACGGTAAAAAAAATTTTTTTAAATAAATGAATGATGGTAGGTATCAAACCCCTACAGTATTCAGAGTCCACTAAAAGAATGTTTATTAGTTTTATTTAACATTACAATAAAAAAAATCATAAATATTAACCTAATGAGTGAGGAAGTTTAAGTTTGAAACCAGTGGATTTGACGATATGTCTTAGCGAAGTGTTTTGGACATACACAATAGCAACTCAGTCAATGTTACTTTCCCTCTCCAGTTGGCTAGTGATAGAGAATAACAAACATTTCTTGCACTTAAGGACCTCGAGATTTGGTAAGTGAATCAGAATAAAAATAACTGCTTGTGGTATGATAAGGTTATAATAAAGTGAAGCACAATGTACAGTGTTCAAACAAAACACTGAGTGACAAGTCTCCTTCCTAAGAGAATCAAAAAAGGGACAGCTTTTACCTGTTCCCCAACTTTCTCTTCCTTCCCCACTTCATCTCTTTTCTCTGTTCCTTTCCCATTAAAACAAAACAAAATAAAACAAACAAAATACCCTTCCTTTTAAAAGTCTCAGGATGGGAATGGTGAAGGAAGCCAGAAAAAATAAAAAGGTCCACATAGGCAAGAAGCAAGCAAGGATAGCCTGATTTTTATCAGATCACCAAAAGGGAAATTTTACTCTCCTAATTCACAGAGTACCTCTCCAGATCCTCAAGAATAAATGTGCAAGATCCATTTTGAACTATTCTCCAAGCAAATTAGTTCCCTAATCCCAAACTCCAAAGCGGTTACTCTTCCCATAGCATCTCTTTCTCTCATCTGATTTCCCCCTACACCAAACCAGGCAACTTTTCATTGTATCTCAATAACTTTCATTTTTCTTCTTCTTTGCTGGGTTTTTTTTTTTAAATCAATTTAATCTTCCTTATCTCTTCCTTGACTCTTGCACACTGCATTTTAGGAAACTGGACCATACATAAATATCCAAAGTTAGCCAAAATGCAAGGTTTGGGGAAACAGTACCCAATACTATCCTCACTTCTGACACCAACTGCAAGTTCAGGAGGTTGCCAAAACCACCCTTTGATTCAGTAATTCATTAGAAGGACTTACAGAACTCACTGAAAACTATTATACGCCTGGTTACAGATTACAAGGAAAGGATACAGGTCAAAGTCCAAGGGAAGAGCCCTACGGGGCAGTGTCTGGGAGGGTTCCAAATGCAAAGCCTGTTCTGGCATCAGTATTGACAATACAGCACATGGTTGATATGTGACAATGTAGTATGCAGGATTGCCAACAAGGGAAGTTCGCCCAAGCTTCAGCATCCAGATTTTTTATTGGGGCTTCATTACGAAGGCATGATTGATCAACTAACTGCCCAAGTGTAGTTTAACTTCAGTCTCCGGGTCAACCGATATCAGATGACCCAAAGCCTAACCCTAATCATGTAACTGGCCATTCTGTGGGTGTAGCCAGCCCTTATCCTAAACAAAACGACACTTCCATCAGGTATGATGTAGATTACCTCCCAGGAATCAAGGGCAAAGTCCAGACATCTCTTTGGACAAGGCTGAAATCTTTACTACACATATGCTTATGTTTATTTATTTACATATGTCCATAAATACATTGACGTGTATGTACGTGTATTTCTTTATTCATAAACTTCTATCTAGATCTACTTTTTTCATAGAACCTTCCCTTATTAATACTCACTTTACCCAATTTCAGGTGGTTAATAACTATATGAAATGCCACTAGATTAACCTATACTTATTATCTCTCTGCCTAAAAGAATAGTATTCTAACTTTTAAAATGGAGCATTGATTTAGTTTGCAAATTAAAAAAAAGGCACTAGTAGAGAGAGGTGATTTGTTCCTCCATGCAATTTAAATACATTTCCAAAGCTCATAAACTATAACCGAACTCTTTACTTTATATAGATGATTATTCATAAGGGAATAAAAACTTCATTTATTTTTTTTTTTAAGATTTTGTTTATTTATTTGACAGAGAGAGAAAGACAGCAAGAAAGGGAACACAAGCAGGGGGAGTGGGAGAGGGAGAAGCAGACTTCCAGCCGAGCAGGGAGCCTGATGCGGGACTCGATCCCAGGACCCTGGGATCATGACCCGAGCCAAAGGCAGACGCTTAACAACTGAGCGCCCCTAAAAACTTTATTTTAAGGTGTTTACAAAACACCTTAAAAATGTACACAAAGAAATAGTACACACCCATAATTGTAAAAATTATGTTTTAACTAAGAAACACCTCAGATTTATTTTGAAAGTAAGTATAAATTATAAATGTAAAGGTAAATATATCATCAGGACCAAAACCCCTACTAAAAAAGTAAAGCTATTTCTCACTGAAATGTACAGTTGAATGTTTATTTACATGTGGAATTATAATTACATGTAGTTCTCATTTTCTTTTTTTTTTTTTTTTAAAGATTTTATTTATTTATTTGGCAGAGAAAGACACAGCAAGAGAGGGAACACAAACGGGGAGTGGGAGAGGGAGAAGCAGACTCCCTGCCGAGCAGGGAGCCCGATGCGGGGCTCGATCCCTGGACTCCAGGATCATGACCTGAGCCGAAGGCAGTCGCTTAACCAACTGAGCCACCCAGGCGCCCATAGTTCTCATTTTCATTTAGTATGTCCTGTTCTGCCAATCTAATTGCTGTTGACAGAAGATACAGTGTTTTTAATCTATCACATTTAACTTACTCTCTAAACGTTCAGTTTTATATTTTTTTAAGTAGGCTCCAAGCCCAATGTGGGGCTTGAACTCACAACCCTGAGATCAAGAGTCACATGCTCTACCTACTGAGCCAGCCAGGTGCCCCTCAATGTTTTAAATTAGTAAACGTCAAGTGGTAAATTCAACATAGTAGGAATTCGAAAGTAGAGAGCTATACCTCAACTTTCTACCCAAATGATAGTAAGTCCAGCCTATTCTTTAGTTGGGTTTTGTTTCCTAAAGACATGATTAGATAGATGTTCTGCTTTTATATGCATTTCTTAAATTCAAACATAAACATGGCCCCTAAAAAGCCAGAGACTGCAAAATGGCATAGTGGCAGTTCTCAATCTTTTTTCTGCCTAAATTTACCAGAGGATAAAGACAAGCACTTACTCCAATCAGCAAAAGATAAGGAAGCTGGGGAGAATACAGGGAAGGCCTTCTTTATCTGCCTCTAGCCTCCAAAGACAACATCTGAGTGAAAGAACAGACTAAAAGGCTAATAAGGCCTGTGATACTGTCCCGATACTGCCATTAATTAGCTTTTTGAAGTGGGCAAGCCATTTAATTTCTCTAGGAAGGATGAAACAACCTACGCCACAGGGTTGCTATGTGGATCAAATAAGATAATACACGAAGTGTTCAAGTGCCAGCACATGAACATGGAACAAATACTCACCTCTCTCCCCTTCCTTGTAATGCTTCCACCTCTGTAAAATGACTAATTCAATTAGCTCAAATAGGAAGGGAAGGAAGTTTAAAGTGTTCACATGTTTTGAAACAAATGCATAACTACAAATTTCCATCAAGAAAACATCAGAGTGTTGTGTACAAGTATGTCAATGAGAGCAGTATTTATGGAAAAGTAAAATTGTAAGCAAATACCACAGAAATTAGATTTATAATCAGTAAATGATAGCACGATGGGGAAATGGTTCATGATTAAGTTTAAAAAAAAAAGAAAAATGGCAATATACTCCCAAAATATTATATACATTACAGATTATTTTTATTCTCTTCTTTGTGCTTTTTTGAAATGTAAATAATAAGCAAATTACTTTTAAAATTAGAAAAAATACATTAAAAACAAATACATATAGCACTTAAGAATGTGGTCATAATATTCATCTGGATGTAATTTTCACTTTAATTTTTCAACCAATGAACATTTAAGCCTCCAAAGATTAGTTCAAAACTTTTCTCATATAAAGTTTTTTTAAATAAATTTGATTTAAATATTTTTATTGTATAAATATGGACAGCAACAGGTGACAAGTGGATAGGAAGAAAGAGAGAAGGAAGGAAAAGAGGAAGAGGAAAAGGAGAGAAATAAGGGAAGAGGGGAAGAAGTAGGAGAGGAGGAAGAGGATTAATTTCCTTCATCCCTGTCTGAGCTGCTCAAGGAAGACACACTTGAAGCAAAAAAGAATAAAATCCAGTAATGGCATTCCCACCATCGGTAACGGGAAAATGGCACTGTTACTTAGGTTTATAATTAAATATCAGAACACATAAATAAAATGTATTAATACGGGGCACCTGGGTGGCTCAGTTGGTTAAGCGACTGCCTTCGGCTCAGGTCATGATCCTGGAGTCCCTGGATTGAGTCCCGCATCGGGCTCCCTGCTCGGCAGGGAGTCTGCTTCTCCCTCTGACCCTCCCCCCTCTCATGTGCTCTCTCTCATTCTCTCTCTCTCAAATAAATAAATAAAATCTTTAAAAAAAAAAAAAAAAAAAAAAAAAAAAAAAATGTATTAATACATGATAGATAACCATTAAGATATGCTAGAACAGCAGTAGTGTGCAACTAACAGTAATAAAGGTTGGGCCTTGAGACTGAAATAATCATTATTTACTCAAATGTACTTTCCTTGAAGATTAGCATAACATAAAATTTCAGACCTAGGAAGGTCCTTGAAGATACTGTGAAGTCCAGAAACAGCCCAGTCATAAATGAAATGGCAAACCCAGCGTCACACAAAGAGTTAATGCCAAGCTAAGACTTGCTACATAGCAGGATGACAATAAAATATTCCATAAATACTTGCAACTAAGATTGCCCTCTGAGAACTAAACAAGTAAAATTTCAAGAAATCTTAACTATTACCACATGGTCCATAGAATCCTAATAGTAGCATGCAAAGTTTTATAGAATTAGCAGATTCAATCAGATAGACAGTGTGGGTGTGGCAAGATTTTAAACAATATGTTTAATTAGTCCTAGCAATTAAAAAGTAAACATATCAAAATATATTCAAAAGGAAAAAAAGGGGAGGCCAAAAGTGTTAATCACCACAGCACTGTTTCAGACTACGGCTGAAATTTAAGAGGCTTACAAAGAAACAGATTAAAGGGTAAACCAGAGGGTTAGAATGAAAATAATAGCAAAAAGTTACAAGGTTTATGAAAATAATATTTTAAATTCTCATTAGTAAACTAAATGAGAATTATAACTCAATTACAGAAGGCTGAAGAAAAAGAATTAAACCAGATTTACACTTAAAACAAATAGAACTATGCTCTTTGTATTAAATTTTTTTCTTATGTTTTTATTTTTAAAAATAATTGATAGGGGCGCCTGGGTGGCTCAGTCGTTAGGCGTCTGCCTTCGGCTCAGGTCATAATCCCAGGGTCCTGAGATCGAGCCCCCGCATCGAGCCCCGCATCGGACTCCCTGCTCAGCGGGAAGCCTGCTTCTCCTTCTCCCACTCCCCCTGCTTGTGTTCCCTCTCTCTCGCTGTGTCTCTGTCAAATAAATAAATAAAATCCGGGCGCCTGGGTGGCTCAGTTGGTTAAGCAACTGCCTTCAGCTCAGGTCATGATCCTGGAATCCTAGGATCGAGTCCCACATCAGGCTCCAGGCTCAGTGGGGAGTCTGCTTCTCCCTCTGACCCTCTCCCCTCTCATGTTGTCTCTCACTCTCTCTCTCTCAAATAAATAAATAAAATCTTTAAAAAATAATAAAAAATAAATAAATAAATTCTTTTTTTTTTAATGTTTTATTTATTTATTCATGAGAGTCAGAGAGAGAGAGAGAGGCAGAGGCAGAGGGAGAAGCAGGCTCCCCGCCCAGCAGGGAGCCCGATGCGGGACTCGATCCCAGGACCCTGGGATCATGACCTGAGCCGAAGGCAGACGCCCAACCATCTGAGCCACCCAGGCACCCCAAATAAAATCTTAAAAAAAAAAAAAAAAGAACAAAGTGTAGGGACTTGCCCTACCAAACATCAAGATTTATTATAAAGCTGTAGTAACAAAGACAGAGCTGCATTAGTTCAAGGACAAACAGACAAGCGGAAAAAGAATTGGGATAAATAAAATAGATAAATAAAAATTGGCATTGCAGATCAGTGGGTAAAGAAAGGACTATCCCAATACAGTGATATAACAGTTGATTTCCCTTAAGAGGAAAAAAAATATATAACTGGATCCCTAATTTACATCATAAACAAAAAATCAATTCAAGTCAACTGAAGACCTAAATATACAAATCAATGTTAAAACTTCTACAAGAAAATATTTCAAAATAGCTTTATAAAGAAATAACTACAAAAGTGTCAGAGCATTTCATAATTAGTTTTAAAGCAAAACAATTACAGCTTTTAACCTTACATATGGAGTATCACTTGACACTCCAAATATTGTTTTACTTCAAACCTAATATACATTCATTTATTGAAATAATTCATCTTGATTTATACAAATAATCCAGTTGTAAATTTCTGGTATTGAATAATCAGCACTGAAATTTACAACCAACTATTATGACCTTGAGTATTTTTGGAGTGAATATTAAGTAATGTCTTTCATTCATGCTTAATTAATCAAGACCTACCTAAGGTTTGTACAGACTACATTATTAAAGATTTAGATTGGTAAGAAAAACATATTTCCTCAACCACTCTAATCTCCCTTCTTAAAACTATTTTCATTTCTAGTGATGATTTTTACTTCCCAATTACCATGTCATTAATTCTCTTCATACCTCTTACTTCCGAGGCATTTATCTAGTGTCAGGAAAAATCCAAACCTGTCATATATTCCTTTGATTCCCTTTGAATATACTTCTTCCTTTACTCTCCATAATTAGGTCAACACTCATCTGGAAGTATTTCTATGTTCCACATTTTATCCTCCCCTCACACCCAATGTGTCCCTTCAATATGCTAGAAAATATTATTTTCAATAGCCTACTTCCTGCCTCGTTTCCTACTTATTTTCAGTTATTATATTTTGGCAAATTGGACACATCAAAACTGACTAACTTAATTCTGCTTTTCTCTCAGTTAGATAAAGATCCTACATTTTTTTTATTCCAGGGGAAAAAACTGGCTTTATAAACTTTAAACAATAGGATATTCTAGAAGAAGTTTAATTTTTAAGTACAAATAATTATCGAATTGTTATTTCAGAATGATGGCAATGCTTGTTCTATTCCAGAAACAAATCAATTGTAGGCAACATGCCAACTCTCAACACAAGAAGTGCATTGTTTTTGAAACTTAGTCAAGAAGAGAATTGTTGAGTGTTCAATCTTCACACAGGACTTATAATCTACTCTAATGCACTAAATAAAACTAAATATTAGGGCACCTGGGTGGCTCAGTCGCTTAAGAGTCTGCCTTTGCTCAGGTCATGATCACAGGGTCCTGGGATCGAGTCCTGCATTGGGCTCTATGCTCAGTGGGGAGTCTGCTTCTCCCTCTACCCCTTGCCCCTATTTGTGCTCTCTCTCTCAGCTCTCTCTCATGCTCTCGCTCTTAAAAAAAAAAGATATTAACAATTTTTAGAGCTAATTTTACACACATTTTTCTCACCTATACACTACTGAAGGAAAACACAATTTCACTGAGTTTATTTATAAACCTTTACATAACTACCATAATTTACACCAAAAAAAATCTGGACATATAATTGAATTTTTCACTTCCAAATTAATACTTCCATAGTAAGGTAGCAGAAAATAATGAATACAGATTTTACAATTAAAACAAACCTGTATTTCAAATCTCTGTACAATGACTTATGTGTTTTTTGGACATGAACAAATTTCTTAAGATCTAAATTATTCTTTTAGCGATACCTACCTCATAAGGTTGTCAAGAGGACTAAACTGATACCATATACACCTACTACATGCTGAATAAATGTTATTTTTATCAGATAATAATTCTTAAAATTTATTATATTCTTATTTTTCTCTATACTCTTAAATGTTTTTCAGATGGATCGTCCATGGCCCTTCTCTAGATTCAACTCTTTGTGGTGCTCAGTCCAACGTGCAAAGATCATTAGCATATGATGGTTCTGATTCTTTAAAAAACTGCTCTGAAAGCTGGACAAACACATTATATGAAAAATATATCTAAAGGCAAAAAAAAGAAAGTATCAATTTCCTCATTAACTTTAAATAATGAACACTTAAAATCCCACTTTATTGCTTTTTAAAGATTTGAGAGAGAGAGAGAAAAAGTGGGGGGCATACACAGGGGTTGGGGCAGAAGGAGGAAGAGGAAGAATCTTAAGCAGACTCCCGGCTGAGCATGGAGCCTGAGGTGGGGCTCAATCTCATGACACTGAGATCATAACCGAGTTGGCCGCTTAACCAACTGAGCTACCCAGGCACCCCTAAAATCCCACTTTAAAAAGGACTTTCCATAAAAAATTTTTTTCAGGCAGATGCTATTTCCCAAGTACCTAACATGTACCCAGCACTATGCTATCATGTACCAAAAATACAGTGTAGTTCCTTTACACCAAGAGTTTACTGTCTATATAATATATTTACTAAGATATTTTCCCTAATTGTGTCTCTCCCCAACAATGCTTCTAAACCCTGCATGCAAGGCTTATACTATGGATATTTAATTATAAACCTAGTATGGGGGCTCCTGGGTGGTGCAGTCAGTTAAGCGGCCGAATCTTGATTTCGGCTCAGGTTGAGATCTCAGGGTCATGGCATCCAGGCCTGTATCAGGCTGGGTGCTGAGCACAGAGCTTTCCCTCTGCCCCTCCCCCCCCTGCTCACGCCCACACTCTCTCTCTCAAAAACAAACCTGAGCTTCCATTCAATAAGAAATTAGGAAGCAGGAAGCAGAAGAGAATAAGTAAATGAGAGCTAAGAAATCAAAGGAAACTGTAAATTAAAGGAAAAAAAGCTGTCTTTTATTCTATACACTGATTGAGAAATTATAAGATCACATAAATTATATACATTATTAAATACTTAGGGAATAAAGCCAGCAATCAACAACAAAAAAACGATTTGAACCTAAGAAAAGTAAATAATTATTTATTTAAATAATCATTTATTTATCCAGTGATTGCTCTACGAGGTAGAAACCAGGCCTACTCACTTAAAATTCCCAAAACCTGGCATGTAGTTATTAATTCATATAATATGTTTTAATTATCAATTAAAACAAATTATAATTTAATAATCTAGTTACGAAGTAAAGGTAGTTAATGTGACATAGTGGAAAAGGAAATGAATAAGGGTCAAGAGATACGGATTCCATCTTAGGCTTATACCGCTAACTATAATCATGGGCAAAACAGGGAACTTCTCTGAGCCTGTTCCTTGGTTGTAAAATGAGTAAAAAGATTAAGTTATCTCCAAATTCCAATCCATCTCAAAAATTCTATGAATCTGTAGTTATATATTTCCTGCTACTGAATGTATAATAATTGTGAAATATTACACACAAACACACATACACCCCTTGGACTTCCACTTAAACATGGCAGAAAGACTATCTATTCTGACTTCCAAAACTCTGTTAAAATAATAATAAAGGTACAAAAAAAAAAAAGGTAAAGATCTACAGGATCTAAAATAATAGTAATATAAGCATTAATGGCCATGAGGTTTCTACCAATCTTTAGAAAAAGGAGAGCAAGGGGGCCTGGCTGGCCCAGTCAGTACAGCTTGAGACTCTTGATCTTAGGGTTGTGAGTTCAAGCCCTACACTGGGTATAGAGATTACTTAAAAAATAAAATCTTTAAAAAAAAGAAAAGAAAAGAAAAAAGAATGAAAGTGAATGAGGAACTTAGCTGAGCTGAAAAAATTAAAATCTCAATTGCAACTGATAGAAGCTATATATATATATATATATATGAAAGGCAAGCCTTGTCTATCTACCAGGAGAAGCCCTAAGTCTCAGAGGAAATGGATAAGACATGGAGCTAAAACTAGAGAAACAGACTACCATCTCACCAAAACAACTTACAATTCCTAAAATAAATTAGAGATTTATTCTCTGAAGAAACCAAACAGAAGCATCTCTTAACTAAGAGACAACAGGCAAAACAGGAAAGATAGGGAGGGACAGATCAAACCATCTGCTTTATTATGGTACCTTTAGCCCTTTTACCCTGTCCAATTCTAAGAGTAAAGCAGCCAGGCTTGGAAGACTTTTCTGTGAAGAAATTGAACAGACTCAGAGAATAGCCTTCCAGATATTAATTTAGGGGTCACCCCCTAAAAACAGGCTTTTAGTATAAATCAAGTATAATCAAGCCACAATAAAGTCTCAGTCAACAAGCCCAACCTATGTATACCAACCTTTCGATGAGGTTTTGAATGTGGGGCATGGGCCGTGTGTGTGTGTGTGTGTGTATTTGAAAAAAAAAAATTTTTTTTTTTGCTTTATTTATTAGTGTTCTTTGGCTATGTAACAAATTCACCCAAAACTTGGCAGATTAGGGGCACCTGGGTAGCTCAGTCGGTTAAGCATCCAACTCTTGATTTTGACTCAGGTCATGATCTCAGGGTTATAGAATTAAGCCCCATTCTGGGCTCTGCATAGAGTCTGCTTGAGATTCTCTCCCTCAGCCCTGCCCTACCTGCCCCCCAACACCCGCTCAAGCATGCTCTCTCTCAAATAAATGAATAAATAAAAATAAAATCTTTTTTAAAAAAAAGTTTAAAAAGGGGGTTCCTGAGTGGCTCCTGGAGGCTCGGTAGGTTAAGCATCTTGCCTTTGGCTCAGGTCATGATCTCAGGGTCCTGGGATTGAGTCCCGTGTCAGGCTCCCTGCTCAGCAGGAAGCCTGCTTCTCTCTCTCCCTCTGCCTGTCGTCCCTGCTTATGCTCGCTCTTGCTCTCTCAAATAAATAAATAAATAAAACTTTTTAAAAATGCTTTAAAAAAAAAATGGCAGATTAAAATACTACTCATCATCCCACACAGTTTTGAAGGGTCAGGAATCCAGGAGTGGCTTAGCTAACTGATTCTGGCTCCAGGTCTCTCATGATGGTACACTCAAGCTGTCAGCTAGAGCTGCAAGTCATCTCAGGGCTCAAAAGAGGATGGAGAATCCACTTCTAAGCTCGTGTACATAGCTGCTGGCAGGTCTCCATTCCCCACTGGCTGTAGAGCAGAGACCTCTCATCTCCAGCCACGTTGCTTTCTCCGTACGGTGCTCAATTGTCAAGACATGGCAGCTAGCTTCCCCCAGAATGAGTAATTCAAAAGAAAGAAAGAAAGAGAAAAGTGTGTGCACAAACAAGTCAGAGAACACCCAAGATGGAAACCACAGTCTTTTACAACCTAATCTGTCAAGTAGCATATCATCACACTTCTGCTGTATACCATTCCTTATGTAGTTCAGCCCTGGTACAGTGTAGGAGGAGACCACTCAAGGGAATACCAGGAGGAGGGGATCAATGGGAGCCATCCTGGAGGCTGCCTATCACAGGGTGTCCTCGGCCCTCCTCTCTCCCGCCAAGGATCCCTGCTTCTTGTTTTTCATATCCATGTGTAGTGCCCTCCCCCATTATACTAGGTTTGGTCTGTATGACCAATAGCATATGGCAAAAGTGACAGCATGTCACTTCTAAGATTAGGTTATAAAAGAGATAGTTTCCATCTAGGGAAAATGATTCTCTCTCAAATCATGTGTTGGTCCATGAGATGAGGAACGGAGGCCCTCAGTTCAAAAGCTCTTAAGAAACTGAGGCCAGGGGCGCCTGGGTGGCTCAGTCGTTAAGCGTCTGCCTTCGGCTCGGGTCATGATCCCAGGGTCTGGGGATTGAGCCCTGCATCGGGCTCTCTGCTCCGCAGGAAGCCTGCTTCTCCCTCTCCCACTCCCCTTGCTTGTGTTCCCTCTCTTGCTGTGTCTCTCTCTGTCAAATAAATAAATAAAATCTTAAAAAAAAAAAAAAAAGAAAGAAACTGAGGCCAGCCAATAATGAGTCAGCTGGGAAGCAAATCCTCCAGCCACAGATGAGCCCTGAAATGACTGCCTCCCTGGCCAAGAGACTGCAATGTGATCAAAGACCCTAAGGAAGAAGCACCCAGCTACACCACACTCTCCAATTCCTGACCCTCACAAACTGTGAGAGACACTAAATGTTTGTTACTTTAAGCAGCCAACTTTGGGGGTAACATGTTACATAGCAATAAATAACTTTATTAAAGCTTTTTTTAAGATTTATTTATTTGAGAGAGAGTACAAGCAGGGGGAAGGGCAGAAGGACAAGCAGACTCAGCGCTGAGTGGGGAACCTGCCGATTCCAGGACCCTGAGATCATCACCTGAGCTGAAGTCAGACACTTAGCCAACTGAGCCACCCAGGTACCCCAAATGCTTTTTTAAGAAATTATAAAGAACAATTCAGAATTGTTATAAAAATCTTAAACTGTACAGAATGTTGAAATAAAAGTACCTACCCTAGTCAATCTACCCTCCCACAACTGTTACTGTTTACAACATATCCTTTCGTATTTTTTCTTATTCCTATACAAATAAATGCAATGAACTTTTTAACGGTTAACCCTTAAATATGAATAGATGGCCAAAGATCACCTAATACTGGAGGAAAGGCTCCATTGTGAAGGAGAAAGACTACAATAAACAATCAGAAAAGAGCAATCCACAAAAAACTGAGATAAAGCAGGAAACAGAAGATAAACCTTCAAAAAACAAAACCATCTCTAATTAATATGCTTAGACAGGAAAAAAAAACTACATCCATAACACAAGAATAAAATGCTACATAATAATAATTTACTAACAGCAAGAAAAGAGACAAAACAAAAAACAACAACACTAAAAGCTTCCACAGAGAAAAAGACTGGTGATCTACAAAGGAAGGAGACACATTTGATGCACTGGCAGACAATGGTACATGCCTTCAAAAACCGCAAAGAAAACCCTATCTAACCAATCAATGAGGTGTGAAGGAAAAAAAAAATTTTTTTTAAGATTTTATTTATTTATTTGACAGAGAGAGATAGTGAGAGCAGGAACACAAGCAGGGGAAGTAGGAGAGGGGGAAGCAGGCTTCCCGCTGAGCAGGGAGCCCGATTCGGGGATGCGGGGCTCAATCCCAGGATACCAGGACCCTGGGATCATGACCTGAGCTGAAGGCAGATGCTTAACGACTGAGCCACCCAGGCGCCCAAGGAAAAAAAATTTTAAAGATCATCACACATATGCAAGGATTAAGAAAAATGTACTATATGTTTACTCATGCACTCTTTCTCTTAGGAAGCTACTGAGGTTATGCTACACACACACACACACACACACACACACACACACACGAAACCAATTAAGACAATACGAGGTATAGGAAGCAGACTCAGCGGAAGTTCAAGGAAAACTCTTGTTTAAAAAAAAAAAAAAGTCTTACCACCGCAACCAGTTCAGTTTGGGGCACAAAAATGGAAAACTCTAAAAGGGAGGTCCATCAGAGAAAAAGAGGTTGACAGACTTACTGATTTTGAGAAATGAGGAGTCAGAGGGGGAGGGAAGAGGTTAATAGGCACATGACAGATTTAATAGACCAAGTAAGTGTACAGAAAATGGTGCAAATGAATACAAGATACAATAAGTTACTGGAAGAAAAACAAAAAGTTTTGTAAGTAATCACAGTCCACAATTTTGTTCACAATGATTATTGATTTAACATAATTTCATAATATGGCTAAGATGACGAGGAAATCGTGGTAGGTGAAAGAAAGCTAAAGCTTTCACAAACTATCACAATAGGGAGTCAATACACAATATCTAAGACTGACAAACCCAAGGGGCTTCTAACTGGCTAAAACGGTAGGTGGAACATATGACCCTTGATCTCAGGGTTGTAAGCTGGAGACCCACCTTGGGGGTAGAGTTTTAAAAAAATAAATGAAATTTTTAAAATTTTTAGTAAATAAATAAAAACTGCCAGACCCAAGAAATACCTAGTAATATAGACCTCAAACAGTCCCTAAGCTTGGGACTGCTAGACAGATGGTTCCCATGAAAAATTAACCTTCAATTCACCTAGTGTCACAGTAAACATTCAGAAATGTATACCACTTTTTACCAATTACTAGAACCTGGCCAGCAAGGAGGTAAGTTATCAGAGACTCTTCAACAATTAAACATCAAGCGATTATAAAAATCCTGGTAATAAGAATGGCAAAAGCAAAGTTCTCAGAAGGCCCGACGAAATCCTCTCCACTATTGTCAGGAACATGAACATGATTAAGTTATCTCTTCCTGCAGGAACCTGAAGATCAAGTGTGCCCCTCCAGCAGAATGCTGTGTTCTGGAAAGCATCCTAATGGAATCATGATCTTGTATCCTTTCCCTACATTAAAGGAACATTTATCATTTGCTTCTCCAATCAACCATCCTTATCAAAATCGCACATAGCAATATTACTGTATTATTTAGAAACAACCAGATACCAAGAAAAAAAGAACTAGCAGAATTAAAAATGGTTTCTTTTGGAAAAACAGCACTTACGGAGGATAGCGAAAAAGCAAGGGGAGAGGTGGAAGATGCAGCAAAGGACTAACATTATCCCTTAAAAACCTTCAGTACTAGTTTACTTTTTAACTAGCACTAGTTGTACACTGATAAGTATTTTTACTTATTGAAAACGCCAGAAAGTTTTCTTAAAAATCAGAATCAGAAAACTTATCCAAAAAATTTTGATGGTTAACTCGTTTTCATAGTGTAAAATACTAATATATATTTCATTTGCTTCGTACCTATCCCTAGAAAATTTGTTTTACACAATTCGAATGTAAAAAATACTTAACTAAACATGGTCTGAAATGTAAATTAAACATAGTCTACTGAAATAATAAGCAACACTTTCAACGTATATTTTGGAAAAAAATGATCAGGGATGTAAGAATAGGGAAGTCTTTACATTTATGATTAGGGTCCAAAAACTTACTTTTTATCTCCAAGTACTAATTCAAAAATCAAGGTTAAAAATAAAAACCCTCGGGACGCCTGGGTGGCTCAGTCGGTTAAGCGTCCGCCTTCAGCTCAGGTCATGATCCCAGGGTCCTGGGATCGAGTCCCGCATCGGGCTCCCTGCTCCACGGGGAGCCTGCTTCTCCCTCTGCCTCTCTCTCTCTCTCTCTCTCGATCTCTCATGAATAAATAAATAAAATCTTTAAAAATAAATAAATAAATAAATAAAAATAAAAACCCTCTTGGGGCGCCTGGGTGGCTCAGACGTTAAGCGTCTGCCTTCGGCTCTGGTCATAATCCCAGGGTCCTGGGATCAGGTCCCGCATCAGACTTCCTGCTCAGTAGGGAGCCTGCTTCTCCCTCTCCCACTCCCCCTGCTTGTGTTCCCTCTCTCGCTGTCTCTCTCTGTCAAATAAATAAATAAAATATTTTTAAAAAGAGATTTATCTAAAAAAAATAATAAAAATAAAAACCCTCCCAAAATAAAAATATTAAGCTTCAGCTGGCCATTCAGGATCAGCTGCTAATGAAACAAAGAAGCTACTTGAGCTCCCTGTAGTATTAGCACACAGCTGCCAGATCATAATCTGCTCACATTTGCATGAACTTCTAAAAACAAATATCCAGGGGCGCCTGGCTGGCTAAATTGGTGGAGCATGCAATTCTTGATCTCAGGGTTGTGAGTTTGAGTCCCATCCTGGGTGTAGAGAGAAGTTAAAAACAAAATGAAAAATCTAAAATAAATAAATAAAAATAAAAACAAATATCCAAAATACAGTGTAGAGTAAGAAAAAAGCAAATTACCTAAGATTATACATAGTATTAACTTAGAAACACAAACACATACCTCTAAGTTGTATATGCCTAAGAGATGTTTGGAAGCATGTTCATCAAAATAGTAACACTGGTGACACAAACCATAAAATTTCAAATTTCTTACTTTCTCTTTATATTTTTATATGCCATTTTTTTAAATAGTGACTATTAACAAGTTGACTTCCTGAACAAAACATCTCACACTAAGCAAATGAAGGAGCTCTAACTTCAGGCTCATGAATTCACATTCAATTGATTTTATTTTTATATTATTGTTTTGTTTATAAAGCTCTGAGGTATAACTGACATATAATACACCATATATATTTTAATAAGTTTTGATACATATCTATATTCATGAAATGATCACAAAATCAAGATAATGAACATACCCCTTATAATCTCTCCTTCCCATGTTCCACCACACTCTGTCCCATGCATATGAAACAAATGATCTGCTTTCTCTATCACTACAGATTAAATTGCATTTTCTATAATCTCATATAAATGGAATCATACAGTATCCTTGTCTGGCTTCTTTCAATGAACACAACACAACTATTCTGAGTTTCATCCAGTCAATACTCCATTGTTTTTTCATTTCTGACTAGTATTCCACTGTATGGGTGAACAATCAGGTTAATGAGTCACCTGCTGATATTTAGGTAACGTCCAGATTTTGGCTATTAAAAACAAAGTTACCATGAACATTAGTGAATAGGTTTCTATATGGACATATGCTGTCACTTCGGTTGGATAAATACTTAAGAACAGAACAGCTGGATCAAATAGTTGATGTACATTTAACTTTTTAAGACTATCGAACTCATTGCAGCTTTTTACATTCTCCTGAGTAGAAGGTTCCAGTTTCTCTACATCCTGGTCAACATCTGGTATGCTCAATTATAAAATTTTAGCCATTCTAACAAATGTGTGGTAGTATTTCACCACGGCTTTATTTTGCATTTCCCTAATACAAAAAGAGTTTGAGTATCTTTTCATGTGCTTGTCATCCATATATGACGTATCTCTTGCACATTTTTTAATTTGGTTGTTTCTTTTCTGATTGAGTTTTGAGAGTTCTTTATATATTCTGATCAGTGGTCCTTTGTGAGACATATGCTTTGCAAAGATTTTCTCCCAGCCTGTAGTTTGTCCTTTCATTCCCCTAACAGTGCCTTTCCAGTAGCAGAAATTTTTCATTTAGATGAAGTCCAAATCATCAATTTTTTCTTTTATAGAACATGCTCCTGGTGTTATATATAAGAAATCATGGCTTAAACCATAGTCAGAAAGATTTTCTCCTGTGTTATCATCCAGAAGCTTTATAGTTTTAGGTGTGACATTTAGTTTTATCAGTTAATTTTATATACGGTGCAAAATATGGATCCAAGTTGGGGTTTTTTGCATGTGGATATTCAATTGTTCCAGCACCAGGTCTTCAAGAGACAATCCTTTCTCTACTGAACTGCCTTGTACCTTTGTCAAAAATCAGTTGTCCATTTGCATATGGGTCTTTTTCCAGATTTTTTATTCTATGCCAATAATATGTTTATGGTGGTATCACCATTTTAGTTACTGTAAATTTGATTATAAAATTTTACTGTAAAATTGATAACTGAAAATTATTAGCTTTACAATCGTTCTTGAACTCAGTAGTAACTTTTTGTAGATTTCATTAAATATTCTACATGTCTTTTATTTCTTCTTTCCTGATTGCCCCAATTAGAATCTTTAGGACCACTGCATACATTTTGAAATGGTAAGAGTCAACATCCTTGAATTGTTCCTCATCTTAGGGGAAATTATTCAGTCTTTCACCATTAAGTGTTATGTTACTTATTAGTAGGCTTTTCCCTAACCTAACTACTTCAAAACTTCCTACAATGCTACAATAATCAAAACAATGTGGTACTAGCTAAAGGACAGACATACAGATCAATGGAATAGAATTGGGGATCCAGAAATTAACCCACAAGTCTATGTGCAACTGATTTTCATCAAGAGTACGAAGAGCAGGGGCACCTGGGTGGCTCAGTCGTTACGCGTCTGCCTTGGGCTCAGGTCATGATCCCGGGGTCCTGGGATCGAGCCCCGCATCGGGCTCCCTGCTCAGTGGGAAGCCTGCTTCTCTCTCTCCCACTCCCCTTGCTTGTGTTCCCTCTCTCACTGTCTCTCTCTCTCTCTGTCAAATAAATAAAGTCTTTTAAAAAAAAGAGTACCAAGAGCATTCAATGGGAAAAAAAATAGTCTCTTCAAGAAATGATGCTGGGGAGCGCCTGGGTGGCTCGGTCAGTTAAGCGTCTGCCTTCAGCTCAGATCATGATCCCAGGATCCTGGGATCGAGCCCCACATCAGGCTCCCTGCTCCGCGGGAAGCCTGCTTCTCCCTCTCCCACTCCCCCTGCTTGTGCTCTCTCTCTCGCTGTGTCTCTCTCTGTCAAATAAATAAATAAAATCTTTAAAAAATTAAAAAAAAAAAATGATGCTGGGACAACCAGATTTCCATGCAAAAGAATCAACAGAACCTTTAACATGCATCTTATACAAAAATTAAAACAGATCAGGGGCACCGGGGTGGCTCAGTCGTTAAGTATCTGCCTTCGGCTCAGGTCATGGTCCCAGGGTCCTAGGATCGAGCCCCACATCGGGATCCCTGCTCGGCGGGAGGCCTGCTTCTCCCTCTCTCACTCCCCCTGCTTGTGTTCCCTCTCTCGCTATGTCTCTGTCAAATAAATAAATAAAATCTTAAAAAAAAAAAAATTAAAACAGATCAAACACCTAAATTTAAGTGCTAAAACTATAAAACTCTTAGAAGAAAACATACTCATGAATCTTTGTGACCTTGGATTTAAAATAAATTCTCAGATACAACAGCAAAGCCACAAGCAACAAAAGAAAAAATAGATAAACTTTTGTGCATCAAAGGAAACTATCAAAAAAGATTTTATTTTTTAAATAACCTCTACACCCAACGTGGGGCTCAAACCTACAACCCTGAGCTCAAGAGTCGCAGGCTCCACCGACCAAGCCAGCCAGGCAACCCCCCAAAATACAATCTTTAAAAATAAGTGAATAAATAAAAGAAAAGAACAAGTTTTGGCAAGAAAATGGAATTCACATATAACACTGGTAGGAATGCAAAAGGGTGCAACCAGTGTAGAAAAGTTAGGTAGTTCCTCAAAAAGTTCAACAAAGAACTACCATACTCGTCAATTCCACTCCAATGTATGTATCTTAAAGAAATAAAAACATATGTCCACACAAAACTCGTACACAAATGTTCACAGAAGCTTGATTCACAATAGCCAGAAAAGGAAACAACCTAAATGTCCATCAATCAATGAAAGGATAAAGTATGTGTGTGGGTGTATATATATATATATATATATATATGGATATATATATATCCAGATGCTTAACCAACTGAGCCATCCACACGCCCCACTATGTGAACCTTATATCTAAAGAAAAAGTAGTGAAAACTTTGTACTTCAGCACCTTCAGTTGGAGGAAAACTCAGGAAATTTAAACTCATTAACAGCAAGTTGCACTATCAGTATTTGTTGAGTAATTGACCACAATTACACAATGGAATATCATTCTGCCATAAAAGGAATAAAGTACTGACACATGCTACAGCTTGGATGAACCTTGAAAAACATCATAACATCATGCTAAGTGAAATAAGACAGACACAAAAGGTCACATACTATATGTTTCCATTTATATGAAATAAAATGTCCAGAATAAGCAAATCCACAGAAACAGAAAGGAGAATGGTGGCTCCCAGGAGACCAGGGCACAGGGCAGAGATGGGGAAGGGCAGTCAGGGACAGTGAAATGACTGCTTATCGGGTGCAGTTTTCTTTCTGGGGTGACGAAAATGTCCTGGAATTAGCGGTGATGGCTGTAGAACACTGTACAACACTGCAAACGTACTGGCACTCACTGAATTACACACTTTAAAATTGTTAAAATTATAAATTTTAAGTGAACTTTACCTCATTTTTTTTTTTTTAAGTGGATGCCCTTGGGCACAGAACTTGCTTTCTCATCATTAATCCTTTTTTTACTACTCAATTTTTTCCTTGTACCAAATGGTGTCAGACAACCAGAAAAATAAACACAAACTGATTTCCCAGCTAAGTTAAAAACATCAAAAGTTACTATTAAGGGAGAAATAGTATAGATTCCTGGCCTCTGAATTATGTCCTGCATATTCTTCTTGTCCTCTCTAATCCTATTTTTTCTCCCATTTATGTTATAGTACCACGACAGATGTAGTTCACTGACAGCAATCTAAAAATTGGGGAATTAAATCATTAGGTAAATCATATATACTTCTTCCTTGCACAGAATAAAAACTAAATTTCAAGTGAAACAGGCAACAGGATTGAACAAATGTACCTAAAGTTTTCCCAGGGAAAATTGTGGTCAATTACTCAACAAATAATGATAGTGCAACTTGCTATTAATGAGTTCAAATTTCCTGAGTTTTCCTCCAACTGAAGGTGCTGAAGTACAAAGTTTTCACTAGTTTTTCTTTAGATATAAGGTTCACATAGTGGGGCGTGTGGATGGCTCAGTCGGTTAAGCATCTGCCTTCAGCTCAGGTCATGATCCCAGTGTCCTGGGATTGAGCCCCACGTCGGGCTCCCTGCTCAGCGGAGAGTCTGCTTCTCCCTCTCCCTCTGCCTGCCACTCACCCCCTGCCTGTGCTCTGTCAAATAAATAAAATCTTAAAAAAAATAGTAAGTTTCACATAGTACATATGAAGAATTTAATACTTACTTATCAAGGAAATCCTTATCCACTACAGCAGTGATGTCAAGAAGAGGATTTCCCATTCCAAAGAGAATATTTTCACTAAAAAAAAAAAACACAAAAATGCAAGCATAAATTAGAAATACTTCTGAAAGTAAGTTGATGTATAAAATGCATACAAATATAAAAATAAATATCTTCATTTTACCTTGAAAATAAACATAACATACTAGTTTATTAAACCTTTGATTTGCCTTTTACATTTCAGGTAGCATTTTAGAGTAGCACAAGCCATTTAGAAAGGATGATGACTGGGGCGCCTGAGTAGCTCAGTCGTTAAGTGTCTGCCTTCTGCTCAGGTCATGATCCCCAGGTTCTGGGATCGAGCCCCGTATCGAGCCCCGCATCGGGCTCCCTGTTCAGCGGGAAGCCTGCTTCTCCCACTCCCACTCCCCCTGCTTATGTTCCCTCTCTCTCTGTCAAATAAATAAATAAAAATCTTTAAAAAATAAAAAATAAATAAAAAAATAAAAAGGATGATGGCTTTTAAATTGGATGAAATAGAGGAAACCAGATCCTGTGATCTTTTTTCATAATATTCAACAGCTAATCACTGAAGCTAATTAATTTCAATGTTTTATTTAAGGGGTCCATCATAACAAAGTTCTATACTCAACAAATATGACAGATAATTAACTCTTTTCTAGCTAGTAAGATACCGAACTAACAAAAGTTATTGGGGAGGTTGCAGAAAGTCCTATAGGAGTCCAGCCAAGAGCCCTATCCTTGAACAAGCTGGGAATGACTGTGGTGAGACCTGCCCAATGGGTATCAAAAATGGTATAATTTTTAATTACATTTAACAAACTTTGAAGTCTGTTTTCACAATGATCACAGTATTGATCAAAACCAAGGAAAAGCTAGAACTCCACCGCAAGTGATGCCTTAAACGGAAGCCCAACTGACAGCAAGCAATGGACCAGTGGCCATTGTTCGGTCAGCCTTGATAGGAGGAATCCTTCTAGGTTTTTCAATGAAATTTGCTTCTGTGTAATTTCCCACTGATCTCCAGTTTGCTGAAGATCTCTTGCAGTTGCCTCCACACCAGTTACTATCCTCACCATTTGGAGATCAGTAATATCAATAGGACTGGTACCCCAGAGTTTAAGAGAATGGGATATAACCTATAATTATAGTCTATCGTGATTCAGAAGACTGAATTACAGTATCATATTAAAACAACAGATTTGGGGCACCTGGGTGGCTCAGTTGGTTAAGCAACTGCCTTCGGCTCAGGTCATGATCCCAGGGTTCTGGGATGGCCCAGCATCAGGCTCTCTGCTCAGCAGAGAGTCTGCTTCTCCCTCTCCCTCTGTCCCTCCCCCACTGCTCGGGCTCTCTCCCTCTCTCTCTCAAATAAATAAATAAAAATCTTTAAAAAAATAAAAAATAAAATAAAACACAGATTGGGCAACTATGGCTGAATATACAAAGTTATTTGTCCCTTTTTTCTTTTTAAAGAAAGCTGATTGGGGGAGAGTTAAAATAAAATACATTTATCTATTCAGACTTAAGTTGTATTTGTAATCAGAATAAAAATTTAACAGAAAAAGAAAATAAGTGCTTAGGAGATAAAGGATCAACAGGCAGATACAGTAAACTCGATGATCATTTTATTAGAAAACTTCTCTGATTTATGTATTGTTACTCAAACAATAAAAACTCTAACTTGATTTTTTAAAAAAGTATGGGGTGTTACTGGGATGCCTGGCTGTTTCTTTTTATTCAGTTTTTTTAATTTTTTAGTGTTTGGTTCAATATACACAGTCATCAAACTACCACCAGAATCAAGATAGGGCAGATTTCTAACACCACAAAGTATCTTGCTACCTTCATGTCAATCTCTCCACCCCAACTTGTCCCCTCTCGGTTTTAAGGGCTATATGTGTGACATTTCTTTTTCAGAAGTCAATCCTTTGAACACCTCCATTGTACTCCATTTGAAAATTTAGTATACTATTAATAAGTCAGTATACCCTCTCTGGGCCTAAGGTTGCTTTTTTTTTTTTAGGATTTTATTTCTTTATTTGAGAGAGAGAGAGAGAGAGAGAGCACAAGCAGGGGGAGCAGCAGCCTCCCCGCTGAGTAAGGAGCCTGATGCAGTACTCAATCCCAGGACTCTGGGATCATGACCTGAGCCAAAGGCAGATGCTTAACCATCTGAGCCACCCAGGCGTCCCGGGCTTAAGGTTTCTATAGTCAAATTAGAATGAGGGAAAAGATGAGCACCCTGAATCACAGAACCCTGTTTAAACTTATATTCCTAAACTTATTTGTCTAGCAAAACCTTTTTTTTCCTGAATGCAAATGGACAAGAATACATTTACGCAAAGAACAAGAAAATGCTGGGACTGAATCACTCAAATTTAAGACTGGAAGTAATTTTTTATATATTATTAAGAATAATGATGGGGCACACTTGGGTGGCTCAGTTGGTTAAGCATCTGCCTTTGGCTCAGGTCATGATCCTAGGGTCCTGGGGTGCAGCCCTGCATTAGGCTCCCTGCTCAGCGTAGAGTCTGTTTCTCCCTCTGCCCCTCCCCGCCCGCCATGCTCCCTCTCTCTCTCACTCTCTCAAATAAATAAAATCTTTAAAAATAATAATAATTATTGGGAAAAAATTTAACTGATAGCTTGTTCTTTTATTATTTATTAATTAAAGAATAACCTTTGCCTTGTTATTGCCAAACAATATTACAATTCAGTTAAGGTCATTTGAAGCCATTCTCATAATAAACTAGAATTGTGTGCTTGTCATCTATTCCTTGTCATCCTCCTACTTTCACCCCAAATTTCCTCGTTCAAGAGATCTAGATGAAATTGATCCACCCCAGTTCATGGGACAGTGAGAGTCTGATTAGCTTAACCTTGAGGCACACGAAAGCCAAAACCAATCAGCACAATATATTTCTCTACCCTTATTGATCAGAGATAGGCATGTAACCTAAGCCAGTCAAATCAAAATGGACCCCAAGATTTTTTTTTAGGAGTGCTCACATACAAACAAACTATCTTCCTTCTGAGTAGATATAAATGCAGAAGGTACTGGCACCTTTAGTACCTCAAGGTCCCTTGGTGGGCTGCTTTGGGATAAATCTGACATCACAGAGGGCAGAACAGAAAAACAAAGAAACTGGATCATCGATGAAGTTGCTGGACCAATTAAGCTTCACCTGAAACCTATACCCTCTTTGGACTTTTCAATTACATGTAGGTTAGCTATTTTGTTGATTCCAATCTCAGATTCATTTTCTAATACTAACAGATATAAATTGCATTTCATTTTGTGAATTCGCTTTATTTTGTAATTCATTTTTATTATAAAGCCATAGTATAGACAAGATTGTTAATATTTGCATTACAAATCCATGTTCCATTAAGTTCCTCTTAGGATAAAGTCTTAACTTATTCTCAGGCAGATCTCTTGGATTTCTTTTCCTTCCCTCCATGGGGAGGGTTATATGGATTTTACTTCTACTGTTATTGAAACAGGGGGCTTGAAAAAGTATGTTCAGCCAACATTTGCCATTTTCTTTGTATATGTCCAATAAATGGTAATAGTAGTTCCATATATTTAAATAAATTCCACTAATTCACATATAGATGCTGCTTTGTGTCTTAACTTATAGTTATTTGTAATTCTTTTTTTTTTCTTTAAGATTTTATTTATTTGACAGAGAGAGACACAGCGAGAGAGGGAACACAAGCGGGGGGAGCGGGAGAGGGAGAAGCAGGCTTCCCGCGGAGCAGGGAGCCCGATGCGGGGCTCGATCCCAGGACCCTGGGATCATGACCTGAGCTGAAGGCAGACGCTTAACGCCTGAGCCACCCAGGCGCCCCAGTTATTTGTAATTCTTGAACTGTACATGTAGACTACTTCCCCAAACAGAACTCAATAAATGTAACAGAAGATGCCAATCAAAATTTTAACATAAATCTTAAAAACATAATAAATTAAGATGGTGTAGAAGTTTCTAGGTTGGTGAACACAACTATTGGGAGGGTCGCACTGCCCATGGAAGTTCATTTCCCCACTCCTATACCATTTTGTGATATTGTGGTTTAGAATAAGAAATGCATACTTGGCCTTCATCCTGGTCCCTGGCAAAGAGCTCCTTAAAACTTTAGCATTTCTGGAAGACTGGGATAAAGGTGTTTTGTTATGTTAATGAGGCTACTTTTGGAAAACAACACCGTACCCTAAGGATGGGGGGGGCGGGGAGAATCTCAGGTGACTAGAGGATTAGAATTTTCAGTCCCACCCCCACCTCCAGGGAGGGGATAGGGGCTGGAGACTTAGTTCCATCATCAACCATTTAATCAACTGTGCCTTTGTAATGAAGCCTCCATATAAACCCAAAAGGATGAGTTTTAGAGAGCTTCCAGGTGAGTATCTGTGGAGATTTGGTGAAAGTGGCTCATCCACAGAGCATGGAACCACCTGTCCTTTCCCACATATTGACTTATGCATCTCTTCCTTCTGGGTGCTCCTCAGTTAAATCCTTTTATAATGTTAAAATAAATTTCTAGGCCCAAGATGGAGCCATCTCCTGCCCAGAGTGCCTCATCAGCAAACTAAACTTTTGTGTTCGTGTAAATGGTCCAATTGACCAGAAATGTAGTATATCCGGTTAGCTACTCCCCTTACACGAGCCAACTCTATATTTATTTCCTTGTTCCTTGATCTTTCTAAATAAGGTCAGATATGCAACCCTAGTCAATCACACCATTCCCAAGATGCCCCTTTTAATACTCTATAAAACACACTCTTGCCCAAAATCCCTTGGGAGGAGTACTCCACTGCTTGTAAGGCACTGTACTCCCTGAATCCATGCAGTTTTCCTTTGAATAAAGGACATCAAGCTGTTACCAAATTGTTTTAGTTTTGTTATCTGACAACAATAAACCGTAATCTACTAACTAAAATGCTTCTCTGAGTTCTGTGAACCACCCTGGCAAATTATTGAAACCAAGGAGGGGGTCATGGGAATCTCTGATCTGTAACTGGTTGGACAGGAGTACAGATAATAGGGGCACCTGGGTGGCTCAGCTGGTTAAGCATCCAACTCTTGGTTTCAGCTCAGGTCATGACGTCAGGGTCGTGAGGTCAAGCCCCCCACTGGACTCCTTACTCAGCATGGAGTCTGCTTGAGATCTGTCCTCCCTCCCTCCCCTCCCCCTCTGCTCCTCCTCCCAACTCGCATGCCAGCTCATTCTCTAAAATAAATAAATAAAATCTTAAAAAAAAATAAGAAGTACAGACAATAACCTGGACTTGTGACTGGAATCTGAAGTGTGGGAGGGGACAGTCTTGTAGGACTGAGCCCTTAACTTGTGGCATCTAACGCTATCTCCATGTAGATAGTGTCAGAATAGAGTTAACTGCTTGGTGGTGTTGGAAAACCCACACATTGTACCTGCCCTATGCATCTCTTCCATTTGGCTTTATACTTTATGATAAACAGGTAACAATAAACAAGTATACATTAAAAACATAATAAAAAGGAAAACATTCAAAAGAAATAAAATAGTATCTTAGGCTAGGTTCTCCCAAAAGCAGAGCCTGAGACAAGGGCTTATAAACAAGGCCCTTATTTGAAAAGTGATTCCCGAAAGCAGAAGTGAGAGATGAGGGAGTGAAACAAGAAAAAGGAAAAGTCTACGAAGATGTTACTGAGTTGGCCATGATGAGAAATGATATTGCTCCATCCCATCACTACAGGTGACTGTGGCTCAAACTTTTCAGGAAAACTTTTAAAATGTGATTCAGAGATCTCCGTCTAAAGGACAAAAGAGAGAGAATTTATACAATGTATACAGTGACTACTCTCTCCCATTACAAGAAGTACAAAGCATGGGCCCTAACAAGAAATGCTATTAGGCCATAATTGTCCAAAGCCTGTGTGGAACCTGTTGCAGCAACAATGGCTAGTCTAAGAGGTGGGGACATAATGGGAAAGTAGCACATAAGACGTTTCTATGTTAAAATTATACAATTATTTCTTGGGGCACCTCGCTGGCTCGGTTGGTAGAACGCACAACTCTTGATCTTGGGGTTGTGAGTTGAGTCCCATGTTGGGGATAGAGATTACTTAAAAAACTATACAATTATTTCCAAAAGCAAATACTTTAAACTACTCTCCATCATTGTATCATTAATATGACTTCATTCTAATATGACAAATTAAAACTCTGCTAAAAACATTAATTCTTCAAAATGGCCAGTTTCTTAAATACAAACGCGTACAAACTAGTGTCCAGGCCAGTACACACTAAGACAAGCATTACACTTCTTAAATGGCAAAGAACCTACATAAGTAAGCATTTATTGTGATCTTGTTCTACTAGATGTAAGCATACTGGGATTACTATTTTGTTCCAAATGTTATCAATGTCTTTTTCCTGGAATGGATGCTAAGATGAAAGATACTGAATAATGTTTTTTTGGTCAGTCATTTTCAAATTCCTCATAATTTAGAACCCCAGCAACATAAACCTGTCCTATAATTATTATTTTGTTCGACAGCTAACAAATTTTATGCACTAACACAGATATCAGAGTAAGAGTTCCTGAGAATAATTTGTCTAGGCTTTTGATAAATTAATGTTATCAGCCCTCTGGCTAGCAAAAATGTTTAGTTGCACTATCATGCCAGAATAAATACTGATAAAGAGTGTCTTTTTTTTTTAAGATTTTATGTATTTATTTGACAGAGAGAGACACAGCGAGAGAGGGAACACAAGCAGGGGGAGTGGCAGAGGGAGAAGTGCTGAGCAGGGAGCCCCATGCGGGGATGCGGGCTCGATCCCAGGACCCTGGGATCATGACCTGAGCCAAAGGCAGACGCTTAACGACTAAGCCACCCAGGCACCCAATAAAGAGTGTCCTTAACTGTTCTACCAATCATCGTCTCTTTAAATCCAGAAACCTCAGCTTTATATGTGATTTCTCTTTCCACCACCAAGCACCATCTTACCAGTAACTGCATTTTCTCAGTTTTATTGAACAGTTCTTATACCAGGAACCTCCACAACATCCCACTGGCATTGCTTTTAATTAGGCCTAAATTCATATATTACTAATTATTTGGCCACAATAAATGGCCAAACAGAGTTAACTGCTTGGTGGTGTTGAAAAGCCCACACATTGTACCTGTATATATAAATTCTATACAGTATCACCCGAATTACATTATTTAAACAATCTATTGTATTTTTCTACTTAAAGTCAGCCTAGCTTCCAATTATATATAGGATAAAATCTAAAAGACTTAGCCTTTTTAACATACATGACATTGAATCTAGCTGGAACCTACCGTATTTCATCAAATCTAATATGCCCTGAACTGTAATATATATTCCAACTTTTCATGGTGATTGACAAAACACAATCAGTTATAAAATACATGCTAATTTCAGGGATATTAAAATGGGAAGAAATGTGCATATTAAAATCACTGAAATATGGTGCCTAACTTTATCTCTCACCATTTTAATATATACATCATCTATTTGCTAATCATAATACTTCACTGTTCCTGAAAAAACTGACTGCAGTCCTTCCCCTACTTCTTTTGCCTGGCAAATTCCCATTCATCTTTTTAAAATTTCTCATATGACACCTCTTTCAGATATTATTCTCTGCCCAACTCATACTGAAAGGTTCCCATGTAAAGGTGCACAAGTTGTCCCCTGCACAACTCCAGAGGGTGATGTTCACAGTATGAATGATAGCTTCTGGAGTTCTGTGTTAAGTACTGCTGTCCGTCCTCCCAAAGTTTTATTCATTCTCTCCCCCTAGGTTCTGTAAGTTCTTTGATAAACTTTTTTAACAGTGAAATGACAGAACACTAATTCAAGATAGGTTGTGATAAGTTAAAAAGGAACATTGTGCTCCCTAGAGCAATCACTAAACAGTAATACAAAAAGGGGCACCTGAGTGGCTCAGTCGGTGAAGCATCTGCCTTCGGCTCAGGTCATGATCCCAGGGTCCTGGGATCAAAACCCGCATCAGGCTCCCCACTCAGCAGGGGAGTCTGCTTCTCCCTCTCCCTCCGTCCCCGCTCATGCTCTGTCACTCTCACTCTCTCAATTAAATAAATAAAATCTTAAAAAAAAAATACAACAAAATCTAATAGAGGATATAAAATGAAAAACTACAACATACTCAACTTAGAAAAGGTGGCAGGAAAGACAAAACAACATAAAGGATAATGGAAAACAAAAGGATGGTATACTAAAACCCAACCGTATTAGTAATTATATTAAATGTAAATGGATAAACACTCCCAATTAAAAGATAAAGACTGTCACACTGGATTAAAAACTAAATGGGGCACCTAGGGGCTCAGTTGGTTGGGCATCCAACTCTTGATTTTGGCACAATGGTGATCTCAGGGTCATGGGATGGAGCCCCGCATCAGGCTCCGTGCTCAGTGCAGGATCTGCTTGGGATTCTCTCTCTCCCTTTCCTCTGCCCCTCCCCGCCTCGCTTGCATACGCTCTCTCTAAATAAATAGCTAAAAATTTTAGAAAAACAAATTAAACATAATTTGCTAGAGATACACTTTGCATATAAAGGCATAGAGAGTTTGAAAATAAAAGATTGAATAGAAAGATATTCTATGCAAACACTAATTATAAGAAAACTGCAGTGGCTATATTAGTATCATACAGGTAGACTTTATTAAAGTATAGCTGACATGCAATGTTACATTAGTTTTAGCTGTACAAAACAGAGATTTAACAACTCTATACATTACGTTATGTGCACAAGTGTAGCTACCAACTGTCACCATACAATGCTACTACAATACCATCAACTATATTCCCTATGCTGTAAAGACTTTAAAACTCGGTAGACTTTTTTTTTTTTTTTAAAGATTTTATTTATTTGACAGAGAGAGACACAGCGAGAGAGGGAACACAAGCAGGGAGAGTGGGAGAGGGAGAAGCAGGCTTCCCGCTGAGCAGGGAGTCTGCTTCTCCCTCTGACCCTCCTCCTTCTCATGCTCTCTGTCTCTCATTCTCTCTCTCTCAAATAAATAAATAAAATCTTTAAAAAAAAAAACAAAAAACAAAAAACAAAAAAAAAAAAAAGAAAAGAAAATAAATGGCTTCAAAAAACTTGGGGAAAAAAAATTGAGAGAAACAAATTAGACAAATGCACAGTCTTAACACCCCTCCTTTAGTAATTGGCAAAAGACAAAAATAAGGAAGGAATCACAGTATTGTACATTTATCCTAGAAAAATGAAAACTTAAGTTCGCACAAAAACCTGTACACAAATGTTCACAACAGCTTTATCTGTAATAATAAAAAAAAAAACTGGAAATGACCAAATGTCCTTCAACAAGTTAGTACGTAAACAAATTGTAGTACACCAATACAATAGGTGAACATGGAATAATAAAAAGAAATGAACTATGATATAATTTGGATGTATCTCAAAGACACATGCCAAGTGAAAATAAAAGCCATATCTATGTGTTACATACTGTATGATTCCATTTATATAACAATCTCAAAGTGACAAAATTATATTGCTAAAGAACAGATTAGGGGCGTCTGGGTGGCTCAGGTGGTTAAGCGACTGCCTTCGGCTCAGGTCATGATCCTGGAGTCCCAGGATCGAGTCCCACATCAGGCTCCCTGCTGAGCAGGGAGTCTGCTTCTCCCTCTGACCCTCCTCCCTCTCATGCTCTCTCTCATTCTCTCTCTCACCAAAAAAAAAAAAAAAAAAAAGAACAGATTAGTAGTTGCCAGGCCTTGAGGGGAGGGGGTGAACATAAAGGGATAACACAAAACAGTTTCTTTGTGGTGACAGAACAGTCTAGGACCCTGAGTTAATGGTTACACTAATCTGGACATGATAAAATTTTAGGGAACTATACACCACCACCACCTGGCCAGTAAAAAACAGTGTGTGGAAAAACTGGTAACATTCTAGTAACATCTGTAGTCAACTTAAGAGTCCTGTATTAATAAGGAAAGTTGGGTGAAGAAGAGTGCACAGGAACTCTCTGTACTACTTCTGCAACTTATGTGAGTCTTAATGTATTTCAAAAGAAAGGAAGAGTATATTAAAAATGTTTTAAAAGACAATTGGGGTGACATTATGACAAATAAGAGCCTCCAAAGACCATCTCTTCCATTAAAGCAACAAGACATCCAAAAAAAAAGTCAAAATCAACTTTTTCAGAACTCTAAATATTAACCAAGGGCTTACAACAATCTGGGGAGCATTAAAAAAAAAGGCCAAATACCATTAAAAACAGCAAGCTTTGTGCCATTTTAACTTGCCCTATCCCCATCCCCCTCTTCCCAGCTCCATGGTAGCTTTAAAAAGCAAAATCACACACACACATTGAAAACCAGGAGCCTAGCAGCTACTGGAGGGGTCAGAAGAGGACTGGAGCTCTTTCAAAGCCCTATTTTCAGAGAACTGCTATTATTTGAGCTTACAGGCAGTCCCCTGAAAAACCCCATTCCTGAGGCTTCTTATTTGACCTCAGAGCTTGCCCAGCTCTAACAGCCTTTTCCCCAGGGGAATTTGTCAAAAACAATCAGCTGCAATCGTTTAACATCCCAGCTTCTGAAGCAGTTGGCCCAAACAAAAAGCTAACCGAAAAACTTAAAAGGAAAAGTGGGGGCATGAAATATCCATAAAGGGTTCTGAAAAGTTCTGAATATTCCTGAGAATCTAGAAGGCCATGTACATGTGCCCAGAGCTGTGGCATGCTCAAGAAAAACCTGAAAGGTCCTAAGCAATCATCTCTGAGCCATAAGCCTCTGCACAAGCAGGAAATAAAGGTTATGGCAGAGTTGTAAGCCTGCCTGAGTGTGAAACATATGCTTCTACAAGCACACACAGCACTCAGCAAAGATTGGGAGACAGTAACAAGCATTGGCAAGAATGTGGAGAAATTGGAGCACCTGGGTGACTCAGTCGATTAAGCAGCCTGCTCTCGATTTCGACTCAGGTCATAATCTCAGGGTCCTGGGACTGAGCCCCCATGTTGGGCTCTGAGCTCAGCGGGGAGTCCGCTTGAGGATTCTTTCTCTTTCTCTCCCTCTGCCCCTCCCCCCTACTCACATACCCGCAGGCTCTCTTTCTCTCTCTCTCTCTCTAAAATAAATCTTTTTTTAAAAATTTTAAAATCTTCTATCCTTTTACCCAAAAAACATTCCAGGCCCAGATAGCTTCATTACTGAATTCTATGAAAAAGGTAAAGAAAAAATACCAATCATACAAAGCTACATTATGACAGTGTGGTACTAGCCTAACAATATACAAACAGATCAATGGATCAAAATAGTGAGTCCTGGAAAAAACCTACACCAATCTAATCAACTGACTGAGGACTCTTTCAAGAAACTCTTAGACCACAGCAAGAAGATAGTTTAAGATGGATCACAGATGTAAATGTGAAAGCTAAGACTATAAAAGTGGTCGCTAGAGGCTCTAGGGACTCCAGCGCATCCCCGTGGCGCTGCGCTCGCGGTTTCGCCTTTGCGCCCGCGCTCACCCTGTTCTCCCACTTCTGTGGGGCCATAGTCGTTCCGTGTGGAGAGTCAGTCCCTGAACTCATGGGCTACACTTTCCTAATGCCAGCAGTATCAGTTGGAAATATCGGACAGCTTGCAATGGATTTGATTATTTCTACACTATGTGTAAGAATGTTTACTTCTATACCGATTGTCTTGTGCCAATGGTTGGAAACAATCCATATGCAACTGCAGAAGAAAACTGAACAGAACTCAGTATAAATGCTGAAATATATCCATTGCCTTCAAAGAAGCTAGTGGCTCTTCAGTTAAGATCAATTTTTATTAATTATAATTAAAGCCATTCTGTGAAAAACTGCTTTCCTGGGTGAAAAGTAGTAACTGTGCCAGTTATTGTTCTTTCAAGCATTCATATCACCCTAATGATCTACAGCTTCGCAGATGTTCTAAAGAAATCCCAATGGTGGGGGCACCTGGGTGGCTCAGTCGTTATGTGTCTGCCTTCGGCTCAGGTCATGATCCCAGAGTCCTTGGATGGAGCCCCACATCAGGCTCCCTGCTCAGCGGGAAGCCTGCTTCTCCCTCTCCCACTCCCTCTGCTTGTGTTCCCTCTCTCGCTGTGTCTCTGTCAAAATAATATTTAAAAAAAGAAATCCCAATGGTGGTTCTGCTGAAATTTGTTTCAGAAGGAGACAATATCCCAGATGCATTAGGTCTTGTTGAGTATCTTAACAAATGGCTTCAGATAATCAAACCATGTTTACAGTGTGATGACCCCACAGCATCTGCCTTGCAGTGGAAAATGCCAAGTTCGTGGAGATTACTCTTTGGCAGTGGTCTTCCCCCTGTGCTTTTTCTAAATCTTTTTTCAGTTTTATACCTTATGTCACAAGACATTTATTACCAACACAACTGTTAAACAACTATATAAAAAGTTATATTATCTGAGGATGTATTAGAAAATAAATCTTTTCACAAAAAATCTCAAAGAAAATGGATTAACAAAAGTTGTTTTGCCATGCTTTTCACTATACACAACAAATGGAAATTTTGTACAATAAAATATTTCCTAAGTAATTTTGTCTAAAAAAAATAAAAATAAAACTCTAAAACTTCTAGAAGAAAACGTAACAGAATAGTTACACAATTTTGTGACAAGGATAAGGAAAGACTTCTAAGAACACAACAGGTAATAATCATAAAATAAATCAAATCTATTAATTTGACTTCATCAAAATTTAAAACTTCTGCTCCCAAAAGATACTAAAATGGAAAGACATGGCTCAAAGTGTGGAGAAAACATCTGCAAACATATCGAAGTATGTGTGTGAGAGTGTGTGTGTGTGTGTGTGTAAAATTTGAAAAACTGTGTCCAGTATATAAAGAGAACTACAAATCAGCAACAACATGAAAAAAAAAAAACCAAACTGTAGGTTAAAAGACTTAAACTGACAGTTCAAAAGAAAAGATAAGCAAATGGTATATAATCACAACATCATTAGTCATCAAGGCACTGAAAACTAAAACCATGAAATACAACTACAAACCCACCAGAATGGCTAAATAAAAAAATGCCAAACATTGTTAAGAATATGGAATAACTTGGAGGCGCGTGAGTGGCTCAGATGGTTAAGTGTCTGCCTTCAGCTCAGGTCCTGGATCCTGGGATGGAGCCCCGTGTTTGGCTCCCTGCTCAGCAGAGAAGTCTGCTTCTTTCTCTCCCTCTGCCCCTCCTCCCAGCTTGTGCTTTCTCTCTCTCAAATAAATAAATGAAATCTTAAAAAAAAAAAAAAAAGAATATGGAATATCTGGAAGTTTCATAACACCACTAGTAGGAATGTGGAATGTGTTCAGTTTTCCATTTTGAAAAAGCTTGGTGGTTTCTAAAGGTAAATAGACATCTATCCTAGGACACAGCAATTCCACACTTAGGTATTTACACAAGTCCATACAAAGGCTTAAAAAAATGTTCATAGCAACTTTATTTATAATAACCAAAAACTAGAAACAACTCAAAGTCCACCAACAGGCTGTTACTATCTCCATATAATGGAATATTACTCAGCAATGAAAAGGAACAAACTACTGACATACACATCAAAATGGATGAATCTCAAAATAATTATTGAACAAAAGTAATCAGATAAAAGTAAATAGACACAAATAATACTTACTGTATAATTTCATGTATATGAAGTTCTACAACATGCAAACCAATATCTACCGATAGAAATCAGAAAATGGTTGCCCGGATAGGAGAGGGAGTAGGATTGATCGAAAAGAGGAAGGGGAAATGAACATGTTTTATATATTGACCTGAGTTGTATTTATACAAATAAATAAATATATATATATTCATATTCAAAATTCAGTGAACTTCGGATCTGTGATTTTACTATATGGAAATTATATCACTGACATTTTTTTTCACTAGCCAAGTGAATAAAGAAATATTTATGTCCCTTAGGCTCTGTAAGGCCAATTCTTGCATTTGTATTCTGAATATGCCTTCTTGCACACTCAAGAAAATGATTTCTGATAAGGTAACTGATTTAATAAAACTTTTTTTTTTACAAAAAATTAGAAGTTTATAGTCTTCCCTACTAATGAGACACTAACTTATGTAGTAAATCTTTTTTTTTTTAAGATTTTATTTATTTGTCAGAAAGAGAGAGACAGAGAGCACAAGCAGGGGGGAGCGGCAGGCAGGAGGAGGAGCAGGCTCCCCATTGAGCAAGGAGCCCAATGCGGAACTCGATCCCAGGACCCTGGGATCATGACCTGAGCCAAAAGCAGACACTTAACCGACTGAGCCACCCAGGCATCTCAAGTAATAAATCTCTTTTTGACCAAAAAAAAAAAAAATCTCTTCCCTCCATCCAGCTTCATCTGTTTTTTTGCTTCCTAAAGGATCATTCTTTCCGTCATACAAATAATGTTGACAATTTCAGCCGTCCCCACCCCAAAAATCTCCATATATATCTTCAACTATTATTAATTCCCTGCTGCCCATTACAGTAAAACACTTATAAAAGATAGTCTATGCTCTGTTAAATAGTAAGTTCCCTTAAACTAGATAAAATTGTTCATTTTATTTAATTCTTTTAGTTATCTCTACACCCAACATGAACTCAGGACCCCGAGATCCAGAGTCACACGTTCTTCCGACTAAGCCAGCCAGGCACTCCAAAACTGTTCATTTTAAATTCAATTTTCAGAAGTACATATGTGACATGACTAACACGTATAATTTGTAGCTTAAACATTTTTATGTTACTGTCATTTTTTTAATGTTATTGTCTTTAAATCCTCACAATAGCCCCATTGGGTAGGTATTGCAATTATCTCTATCTAACAGAAATAAGAGGTTCAGGATGGTTTTATTTTTTTTAAAAGATTTTATTTATTTATTTGATATACACAGAGAGAGAGAGAGCGCACGCACACAAGCAGGGGGAGTGGTAGGCAGAGGGAAAAGCAGACTCCCCGCAGAGCAGGGGGAGCCCAATGCAGGACTCTGGATCCCAGGACCCCGGGATCATGACCTGAGCCAAAGGCAGTCGCTTAACCAACTGAGCCACCCAGGCACCCCAGAAAGGTTTTATAACCTGTCAGAAGTCAGACAACAAATAAATGATTCCCAACTTCAAATCATGTGCTTTCATGTTTTATATACTACATCTGGACATCCAGAACTCTCAGTACAATAAAAATGTCTGACCGATGAAAAATACCCAAACCTAGACAAAATATAGACTAATATTCTATGATCTTATGGTTCTATTTCAAATCTACTACAACAAAATTATTACAGTGCACAAGGAGCTGACCAGATAATTTATTACCCAAATGGGACACATTTGAGAATAAAGGAAGAGCTATTAATAATTATGCCAAGATAACTAGCATGATCCAGGACTGTCCTGGGCAAACTGGGACATACGGTCATCCTATTTATAAGCCAGCTTTGATATTTGAAAATAAAAATCCATACTTATGTGTTATTATAGTATTTTTTAAATAATTTAAAACTGAGTAGGCATGAAGAGGTAAAGAAACAAGATCATTAACCAATGTGACAGGAAAGGGTTAACATTCAAACAGTCTAGGCAATCATTTTGGTTCCCTTCTATCTTTTGACAGTTCTTATTGTAGCAATACTGTGGCTGAAAAGATTTGTAGTTAGAAAACCTTGTATGCTTTTTCAAACAAAGATGACCTATTTACAAATATGAGCATTAACAACTGACAACACTGCACAGTTCTTTTTTTTTTTTAAGATTTTATTTATTTATTTGTCAGAGAGAGAAACAGAGCGCACGCACAAGCAGGGGGAGCGGCAGGCTGAGGGAGAAGCAGATTCCCTGCTGAGCAAGGAGCCTAATGTGGGACTCGATCCCAGGACCCTGGGATCATGACCTTAGCCGAAGGCAGATGCTTAATCGACTGAACTACCCAGGCATCCCAACATTGCACAGTTCTGTATGAGAATGATTTCTGTTTTCATTCTTCAGAATATTTCATAAATAAAAGAATTTCATTTTATTTTAAAAAGCTCATTTGCCTAAGAAGTCCCATAGCATAAAAAAGTTTGCATAGTAATCTGAAATTTACAATTCTTATAAAAGACACAGGTCCTGCAATGAGTCTGAAAATTCTATTTAAAGGCTCCAAAGAAACTAACTCAACAAAGCAAGGCAGTTTCAATCTTAGCCACATTTTAGTCTCCATATGAATGTTGTGGCTTGGCAGATCTTACTGGATGCATCTCAAAAGTCTTGACTGTTACAAGAAAAATACCCTAGGACCCAACCCACAGCCCACATGATTTTCCAATGTAGGCCTAACCCACAAAAGTAGTTCCAGAATCATCATGTAGGGCACAGTCATGTCAAGTCCCAGAACAGACCAAATCAGACCTGTCTGGACAGGCCAAAGAATAGGGTTCCTTAGCTCTATAGCAAACACTCTCCCTGTCTCCCTACCTCATTTTCCTAGTCTTCCTGGCACAAAATCAAGTTCTAAACCAATGTCCAAAACCAGTATAGGCACTGATGTTAGGAAAACAAGGCAATATTCACAACAGTATTTTGAAACAGTGTTGCTCAGTGAAAAGTACATAAAGTAGGAGTCAGAAGACCTAAGTTCTATCTTAAGCTCTACCACTGCCTAACTAGGACATACCCTTCACTTTGAGACTCAAGGTCCAGTATAGAGAAAGGAAAAGGGTAAAATGCCCTCTAAGATTCTTTCTTTTTTTTTTAAAGATTTTTTATTTATTTAATTGAGAGAGAGAAAGAGAGCAGGAACAGGGAGAGGGGCAGAGGGAGAAGGAGAAGCAGACTCCCCACTGAGCAGGGAGCCCAATGCCAGACTTGATCCAGGGACCCCCCCAGATCATGACCTAAGCCAAAGGCAGACGCTTAACCAACTGAACACCCTCTAAGATTCTCATCTAGTCCTAACACTGCACATCTTTCGATGTCTCCTGAATTTAACTCAAGCATCAACTTTCCTATTGGGCCAATTAAAAATGACAAGAGCATCAATTTATCAAATATGTTCTATCATTTCCCAAATAAAGACCAGTTGGAATCTGATATACATATAACAAAAGACAAAAGTTATTCTTCAAGGATTATTGGTTTTAGAGGCTGTAAATTTAGACTTCATCAATAATGATGCAGCAGAGCAGAATACAAATAAGTCAAAAAGATAGTATCTCCAGCCAATTTCATTAAAAGATCTTAAGTTTTTTAAAAAATGCTTTTGATTTAAATCATTATTTATGAATTCCTAATAGCTGAATGCTAAATTGTAAAGGGCATTGAACCAGGTGTCTATAGAGATCTGGATTCTAGTTCAAGATATGCAACTATTGGGTTGAGCTTAAACAAATCGCAGTATCTCTTAGATTCAGTTTCTTGAAATGTAAAATGAGGGAGGGAATCAGATGGGTAAGTTTGCTTCCTATTTAAAAATTTAAAATTTAAACTTTTTTCAGACAACACTTTCTCTAAGAGATTCAAATTGCTTTAATGAGAGAACACTGCATTTATAAAATGCCTTAAAATTTAAAAGCACTTTCATACCTACCTAACAACACTGTGGGATACATATTAGTATCATTATCACTGAATATTTCATTAAACAAATGTCCAGAGAAGAAAAGGAAAGGAAAATCAGTGAACTCAAGAAAAATGATTCAGTTAGAACCCAGGTATGCTGACCACTAGTCCTCACTGGTTTCCATCTTACATTCTGTCATTGCAAAGACTTACATATTACTGTATTTAGCAACAATTATTTTAAGTATGGTGTAAAAAACAACATTGGACATAAAGTCAGATTTGGATAATTTTGTGATCTGTATCACTCTCCTCACCAGTAAAAGCTGGTCAATAATACCTAACTTTGGGCTACTGTTAGACTAGGCACAAAATGGGAACAAGCCTAATACCATGTTTGTGAAAACTAAAACTGACAAAATTCACTGAATGCAGTCTTCAGTGGAAAGTGGCTGGTATCTGTAGGATTACCAACTCATTCAAAAATGCGACCACATATAGAGAGTTGCTTCAACTTCAGTAGTCTCCCTGCCTACTCATGAACGCAAGTTCTAAGTTATCAAATTCCTTAGAGGACTAAAGAAAAGCAAAAGAGAGTTGCTATAATTGTTTCTCACAATACTTGACAATTTTTGTCCATAGAAGCAGCTTTTTCAGGAAATTAAAGTATATTGTTTCTATAAAAGCATCATGCAGTGCACTACATCATGAACGTCTGTATTCAATTCCTAACTGCCACTAAATGATTTCGCACAACTTTTCTTGGTCTGTTTCCTCAGGTGCAAATGTGGTATCTGGTTTAGATAACATATAAGAAATTTTGGGGGGTCGGAGTGACTGGGTGGCTCAGTCAGTGATCCTAGGGTCCTGGGATTGAGCCCCACGTCGGGCTCCCTGCTCAGGGAGAGCCTGCTTCTCCCTCTCCCTGCCGCTCCCACTGCTTGTGCACGCTCTCTCTCTCTCTCTGTCAACTAATAAATAAATATTATTAAATTATATTTATATTATATATATATTTATATTATATATATAGTATTAAATTATATTTATAAATAAAATCTTTAAAAAAATTTTAAAAATTAGGGGGTCATCATTGTAATTCAAGACTATGTAAAATACAAACGAACATCTAAAGAAACAACCATAAAATTTAACTATTAGCAATTATCAATCCTTCTTCCGTAAGTCAAATAAGGCTGATGTCAACCTTTAATTCAGTCTTGAACACAACAGCCAATTCAACCCCTACATTAAAACACCCATCCGGTTGTCACTTGCCAAGCAACAGATGCTTTAGATTTGTGTTTCTCCACTGAAGAGCAGTCAGGACCATTGTCTAATGGTCAATTAAGACTGAGTCCACATAAGAACTGATTCTTAACATAGAAAGTATTTGACCCACACTCCTAATTAGCAGCAGGCTGCAAGGATGGGAATGGAAGTGGGAGTGAGGTGAGGGGAGATTAACTTGGTTTGACAGCATGGTGTTAATTCATCCGAAAACACTCTTAGCATTAAAAGCTAGACTCCCACATCCCAATATAACTTACTGTGAAACCTTTCCAAGTAGGTCTCCAAGTTTTAGCACCTGGATTTCTCCTTCTGCATAATGAGGTAAATATTCTTTGTCTATGTTAGTATAAAATTATATAATTTAAGAAAGAAACTGTATCCGAGTTCAGCACAGTTGCATCTTACCTTATCTTACCTGAGGATTAGGTTTCCAAGTCATCTCTTGAATATTATATAGTCAAAATTGCCACTGAGATATCATCAGGGCTTAGACTGTTGGCAGCTCACAAGCCAAAAATTAATTTAGTTTATTCTCTTCAATTTGTGCTAGAGCCTCCCTTTCCCTGGCACAATGAACGCCAAGGTCTACTTTAAAAGAGGCAGTTCAGAACACTGGGTAAATAAAGCAATTTGTCTCTTTTTATAAACAGTCGCATTAGCATAGTTAAACATTCAGTCAATGCTACCTGCACAAAGTGGAGCAGCCCCTTAAGCTGTCACCATTAAGAAAACAAAACAAACAAAAAAACCGAAGCTTCACAACTCTGGAAGAGCAATTGGGGTTAAGTCTCCAGTTCATGGCTCTCATTATATACCTACTATCTCACAAAAGTCATTTCACTTGTAACTCTCAGATCCAAGTGGGTAAACAGATGGTACCTTGGGGAGCCAGAATACGAATTCCAGTCATAAGCAAACATTTTAGGGACACACAATTTCGCAACTTAGGGGCTATGTATCTGCATCAGAGCAGGGCCAAATATGCTGGTCTGCTCACGGCCATCAACGAAGTTGTCAGAAGGCATGGCATGCAGGCATAGCCACACACGGTCCACGTCACACTTCCTCAGGCGCTGGGTCACCCCTGGGGGGGGAAAAGGCAGCTGCATTTTTTTCATGAGAAATCCACCACTACACACACAAGCAAGCTTCAAGCCCTGGGATCTGGGCGAGGGTCACCTCAGCGGTGCGGCTAGTTACAGGGCTCCGCCATGTGCAAGAGACCCAAAAACTTCTGAGAGCAGCAATGACCAAATGAAAAGTGCAGAGAGAACCTCCATCGTGAGGGGGACCCGTGCCACGGGGAGGTTGCAGACCACTCAAGAGAAGGGGCGACAGTTCTCAGCAGTCGGGAGGCTAACGCCCAGCAGGCGAGCACTTTAGGCTGCCACCCTCTCTCATTACCTGATGGACGTCATGGCTTCACTTTCCTGCCCCACGCACCAGCGCTCGCCTCAGATGCTTTGCGTCCGCACCGGCAGCAGCAGCGGCAAGAGCAGCAGCAGGTACCACGGCAACTGCTCCTCTGCTCAGGCACTCGGCGACCGGGAGCGCGTCCTCACACACCCCGCACGCCGGCGGCCCCGGCCGAGCCGGCCCCACGCGCTGATTGGTCGCGCCGGGAGGGGGCGGGCGCTCCGCCCACGGCCGGCGGCCGGAGATGAGCCCGGGGCGCCTCCGGCCGAGGCGAGCCGCCCGCGTGTCTCGTGTCCGCTCCCTGGCGCGCTGGCTAGCGCAGTGGCTAGCGGGCGCGGTGGCCATCTTGAGTCTTGGTAACGAGGTTCCCCCTCTTCCCGGCTTATGGGGCAGGAGGTTGGGTGCCCGCCTCAAAAATGGCCGCCCCAACTGGCAACGGGTCTGTCAGTCACATGGCCACGGTCTACCTCTGCAAGCTCAGGTCGCTTTAACAGGACTTGGGACAGGGACGCTGTCAGGGCAGTCTGTGGGGATGGGGTTTAACAGCCTGGAAAACCCATCTGCAGAAGAAAAGCAGCAACCTTCTGGGAAAACCTCAGCCCGGGGAAAATCGAATGCGTGGCAACAGCAGCAGGATGTGTTAAATTCGAACTCGCAGCCTTTAAGAATCAGTTGCTGAGTCCGGTGGTCTCCAAACGTTCTTGGACTTCAGAAACACTTAGAACGGTTTAATATGGAAGTGTCCAGGGCCCACTGTAAACTTTGTGCATCAGAATCTAGAAAGGTGGGGCCCGGATACTGGTATTTTTAGCGAGTACCAGGTGATCCACGTACACATAAAAAGTTTTAAAGCCTCTGGGTCAAATTGGCCCACTCATACTATACTGCTTACCACACTTTTCTGAAAAGTATGCAAAGGTCTGAAGCAAGAATCTAATGCCATAGAGGGGGGGAAAAAATGGAAGGACCCTAACTCCTGGTCTTAACGTTACAATTTAGTGGGGCTAAAGGGTTAAGAAACTGATTCTGAACCACTAATAAGACAGGTAAATTTCAACTGCGGTAATGATCGGAGGGAGGAAAATCATTGTAAGCTTTATGACCTAAATAGCTTTTCTTTATTCCCTCTTTATTCTCGGTAAAGTAATATTTATATTAACACACTACAGCCTCCAGTGGCATTCACTTACTGACCATACAGGGTGTGATCAATTCCACAGGTCTGAAATCAGTTATATTAGAAACACAATCCAACATATGATACTGAAATGTGCCCAATGTGATCGAAATAACTGAATTTATTTTATTTTATTAAATTTTAAAACAAAGCAATGTAAAATATTTTCCATCAAACACAATTTTTTTTCATTGGACTATATCTCACTTTTTAACTGTTGAAAATTTAGCACCCAAATTGAGACACTGCAGTTATAAAATACATACCAAATTTTTCAAGACTTAGTACAAAAAAATATATATTAAGTATTTCAGTAATAATTTTTATATTGATTACATGTTGTAATAATACTTTGCTACACTGGGTTACATAAAATGTATTAAGATTAATTTAAACTGTTTCTTCTTACTATTTTAATGTGGCTACTAGAAAACTTAAAACATATGGGTCTTGCATTGCATTTCTACCGGACATTGCTGTTCCACTGTCCAAGTTAGACTTCCTTCTTTTCTTACCTATCATTGCCCCTCTGACAGAATAATTATGTTCACAAAATGAAATCAGTAGGGAGACCAGTTTATACAGATCTGTGGTTCCTTGTAACCATCTAAAACATCAAATATTTCAAGACTTCCAGTTTCATTCAAAAATGCTTTTTTTAGCATTGTTCTCTTTAATTTGTTAAATGACTATCCAGAACGAACCCATGGACTATAAATCTGGTGCGTTTAGTCCAGGACAAAAGAATGTTAAAAACCTAATTATGCTTGGCTGAGTGAGAGTTTGACCAAATGTCCACAAGCAGACAAATCAGTTGTTCCTCTGGATTAAAAAAGATCTGAATCAAAGAAGCTGCAGAATAGCAATCTGAAGTGGAGGAGACGTGAACAATTCAACACTTTCCCTCCTCCTCTTATGGAAAATGTTGACAGCCCACATGAACTAAAGTCAAATCAGGAATAATCCTTAGAAAGGATTTCAAAACCTCAATGTAATTTTTAATATGCGATGTAGTATGGTGCTACTTTATTATGCATACATTATCATTTGAGGGAATCTTGTTAAAATAACGGTTGGTCTCTGTGACCAAGACTTTGCCAATTCTTTATGCACCCAGATCTAATTAATTGCTTCTGGTCCCATAGGCTATGTTAAATAGCAAGGTTGTAAAGGTAGCAAGACAGTATTTGGAACCTCTGCTTGGCTCCCTACTAGCTGCATGACCTTGGGCTGGTTCTTAACCTATCTGTCCCTCAGTTTACCCATTACATGCTTTTCAGGGCATTGTGAAAAATAAAATTCTAGTAAAGTGTCTATTGGAGCCCTTGGCACATGAGGTAAGTACTACTTTGTTATAATCACACGGGTTAAAATTACATCTCTGGGAAGCATGATATGAAATGAACATGAGGGGCGCCTGGGTGGCTCAGTCGATTAATCTTCTGCCTTCAGCTCAGGGCATGATCCCAGGGGTCTGGGATAGAGCCCCACGTTGGGCCAGGGAGCCTGCTTCTCCCTCTCCTCCCTGCTCCTGCTCTCTCTCAAATAAATAAAATCTAAAAAAAAAAAAGAGAAAGAAATGAACATGAATTTGGCCCTATGAAAAATAAAATGCACTTTTCCTCATGCCTAAAATACTTCAGTGATTCCCACTTTTGATTTTTAACAAGAAAGTTTTTTTTAAATTAATTTTGGTACCAAAACAGCTAGACTTGAAATTTTATTTTTTAACAAATATAGTGAATTCTGTGTCATTAAGGAAAGATAAGTCTGCAATATTCAAATCTTTAATCAAAATAAAGCCATATCACATCCTCTTCATCTAATAATCTAAACTTTAAATGTCTTTCTCATAATCAGTCAATGCAACTTTCAAAAAGTTTACTCTTTTAAAATGTATTTAGGTACCAGAGTTCATTTCAGCAGGTATAAACATAAAAACGTTATTTGAGCAAATAGGGCTCATGTGTGATTGTCCTTTCAATCAGGTAGCGACAAGTGTAAAGACATGTTTTTCCATGCAAAAGCAGATCTTTATTCTTTCTCTCCTAGGCCTTTTATTCTTTATCTAATCTTCCCCTACCCTCTCTTCTACCCAGTTTTTCCCATCTCTCCCTCCTTCCTTCCCTCCAACATGCAAATACACACACACACACAAACACACACACACACAGCTAATGAGTATTATTACTTACCCAGCCTGTTAAACATTTTTTTAAGATTTTTTTTTAAAGATTTTATTTATTTGACAGAGAGAGATACAGCGCAAGAGGGAACACAAGTAGGGGGAGTGGGAGAGGGAGAAGCAGGCTTCCCGCGGAGCAGGAAGCCTGATACGGGGCTCGATCCTAGGACCCCCAGATCATGACCTGAGCCGAAGGCAGACGCTTAACAACTGAGCCACTTATTTGACAACGACTGAGCCACTTATTTGATGGAGAGAGATAGCAAGAGCAGGAACACAAGCAGGGGGAGTGGAGAGGGAGAAGCAGACTCACTGCTGAGCAGGGAGCCCGATGCGGGGCTCCATCCCAGGACTCCAGGATCATGATCTGAGCGGAAGGCAGACGCTTAACCGACTGAGCCACCCAGGCACCCTACTTAAACTTTTTTGATCAATTTTTTAAGTAACTTATTTCAAATGTAATCTTTTCACTTCAGAGAAAAAGCAGCCAACTGAAATTTCTAACTTTCATTAACCTCCTTATAGCTTAAATCGGTGCATCAAGATAAGTGGGTCAGAACAGTGTGCTCTTGGGTAGATAAGTAAATATTTTATTTTATTTAACAGTTTGGTTAGTCAGCCACTATAAAAGCAAATAGATAACTAACCCCAAACAGCTAAGTGCCTCAGGTAGCCTAAATAAATACGTAGACCCACCCTACTACATTTTTTCAACAAATGCTTCAAGCCCAAAAATGATAGCTAAGTTCTCTTCAAACACAACCAGTTTGCAGTTAAGGGTGCAATAAAACAAGCACTTTCATACATTGTTAGTGGGAGTATAAATTAATACATTTCTAGAAAGCTTTTTGGCAGTATGTGCCACCAATTCCTTTTTTAGGCAACTATCATAAATTAAAATAGAACAATGTAAACAAAGATTTGTACACCCATTTATTCATTTCAGCATTAATAGAAAAAATTTATGATATTCTAAATAACCAAAGTAGGGTAATGGTTAAATAAATTGCAGAAGAATGTTATGGAGCTATTACAAAATGTTTTCATAGACCTTTTAAGGATGTAGGAAAATACTCATGATATGTTAAATGAAGAAGCAAAATAAACAAAAGGAATGTAGAGTATGAGCTTGACTGTGTTAAAAAAAAAAAATACATGCCATTATGCAAAGAAAAAAGATGGGAAAGAAATATACCAATATGTCATTATGGGTTTCTCTGGAAAGTGGGATTATGTGTAATTTTTACTTTCTTTTTCATATTGATCTACCTTATAAACTTTCTACTATATATTGGTTTTATTAATGTAAAATTTTCATATTATTAAATTTTAATTATATTTCTGAAATATTTTAAAAATACAAAAGTTATTCCTGATGTTTTTTTTTTAAATGTATTTTTTTAAGTCACAATCCATCAGAACTACACTTTATTTTTGGAGGAACTGGGCTTATTTTACACATCTCATCTTTTCACGTATAAAGACTGTTTAAAACAGGAATAACAAAAATAAAATGTCTTTATGATTTTCTTGGTTAATTTTAAATCTTAACTTGACAAAAATTAAAAGCATAAATACCACTTTTAGAGCTCTGCATAGCCCCTAAGAGGCCAGCTGTCACAACACTGAATTTGGAATGCCTTCCCTGCATATTACTTAAAAATACATCTCATTTCCTATAAATTAAGATGCTAATAAAATAATACTTCTAAAACCATCTATATCCTACTCCAAAAAGAGAAATTTCTTATCTCCCTAAAAATAAGTAGTGTGCCATAGCATAAGGTTCAGGAACCTGGGAAAAAGGAGATAGGAATTCTAATCCCAGACCTAACAAAGAACATTATAACCTTTAGCCATCAGTTTTCCTACCTGAAACACAAGGGAGTTTGTTATAGGTGACATCTTAAGCCCTAAAATTTCAGTTTTTATTGGCCAACGAAAGAAAAAAGTTCACTTGTGTCTCAATACAACTTGTGTTGTTTCTTTAAAGAGTTGATCAATGTTAATACAATTTTAGTTAGCTTTCATTATGGACAAGATTATTCTAAGAAACATTGCTAAATGTATTAACTCTTCCCCAAAGACATTACATATAAAAGGTCTACTATTTTTATTTTCCCTTAATTATTAGCTGTAGATTCTTATGTCACATTTCACTTAAACATTACATATTCAAACAACATAATCTTTAAATGGAACCTGACCATTTGTTTCCCAGGAGAATTTGAAGATAACATTTGATTGACTGAACTTTATTTAGTAAAAATTCTTAGCAACTCCCTCCCTGGAACACCTACACAGTGCTTCTTTATTTCCAGTGAACTACAGATCTCTGAAACTCAAAGAAAACCTCTAGTCTGAAGTACAGGATAACAGCACTACCCAATTATTTATGCTGCCAAGAATACATTTTTAAATTATACAATTGAATATCACTACCATTTCATGAAGAAAGGGCATTTTAACATAAAAATGTATGAAGGAGGGGCTCCTGGGTGGCTTAGTTGATTAAGTGTCCGACTCTTGATTTCAGCTCAGGTCATGAGATCAAGCCCCATGTCGGGCTCCACACTCAGCATGGAGTCGGCTTGTCCCTGCTCCTCTCCCCGCTTGCTCTCTCTTTGCCTCTCTAATAAATAAATAAATAAAATATTTTTTAAAAAATGTTTGAAGGACATCACAAAATAAAGAACAGCTCTTCCCAAAGTACTACTGGAATCTTTCGAAGTATAGTTTCTATAGAATAGATTTTTCTTATTTTTATTTCACTACAGATCTGGTCTATGTTACTTACAAACAAGCTTTTAGGAATTATTCACTCATTAACTCAACAAATATTTATTGAGCAGCTACTCAACTGCTCAAGACACTAGAGATTCAGCTACAATCACGAACATGAACGGCCCTTACATTCTAGTGAGGGGATATGGATGAATAATCCAACAGTAAGAACATCAAATGATCATAAGTGTTATGCACAGAATTAAAACCAGCAGATCAATGTAGAGAACAGGTCCTTTAGATAGTCAGGGAAGGCTTCCAGCAGGAGAGGACTGAATGACAAGGAAAAGCCAGGTGGAGGAAGGTCATTGCTGATAGCACTAAAATGACGGCTAGAAGAGAAATGTGAAAAAAGGCAAGGAAGAGAAGAAATGTTGTGGTCAGAGCAAGAAGTAGATCATGTTAGCTTTTATGAGCCTACGAAGTTTTGATTTTGTTATAAGCATGACAGGAAGCCACTGTTTTAACGTTTTAAACAGACAAATAACATGATCTAATTTTGTTTTCAAAGATCACCGCAGGTTATTGTGTAGAGAATGGACTACAGGAGCATGAAAGGAGAGAGACCAAATTAGAAGCCTATTATAGTAATAGAGCTGACAAATAATAGTGGTGGACATAGAAGAAGATGGACATTTTAGAGACAGAATGACAGAACTTGTTGTTGGACTAGATGTGAGAGATTAAGGAAAAGGAAGGAATCAAGAGCAACTCCTAGATTTTGGAATATATTGGGTAAATTTGGACTAAACTGGGTAAACAGTACTGTTTATTAAAATGGAGAAGGCACAAGAGAAGCTCAGAAGACTGGAACTCTGGGAGAGATTAGAGTTGGAGATAAAGACTTGCCAAACAGATTTTTTTCTTCTAATTTTTCTTACTTCGTGGGGCCTACTGTTTTCTATTGATAGACTACAAATAATTGTCCAGAATTGAATATGCAGTTTTATTTGAACAACACCCCAAGAGAGGAACCATTCTTGGAGTCAACTGCTAGCAGCCGTAGGTATGTATTTAAGTAGAATAATAGGTAAAACTTACTGACTGCATAGTATATCCCAGACACCATGCTATGTATCTTTCAAGTACTATCCCACTTTATCTCTCAAATATGAGATGTTTTATTATTGCCATTTTAGAGATGAAGAAATTGAAGCTCGAGAAATTGAAGCTCAGAGTTTTGTTTTTTTAAAGATTTTACTTATTTATTTGACAGAGAGAGAGACAGTGAGAGAGGGAACACAAGCAGGGGGAGTGCGAGAGGGAGAAGCAGGCTTCCCACTGAGTAGGGAGCCCAATGCTGGGCTCAATCCCAGGACCCTGGGATCATGACCTGAGCCGAAGGCAGACGCTTAATGACTGAGCCACCCAGGTGCCCCAAAGCTCAGAGTTAAATAACTTGCCCAGTCACACATTATAGAACAGAAATCCAAACTCTTAGTATTTTGACTCTAGAACTGGGGCTAATTCCTACAGTACATACACAGTGTCACTAGAATAACCCCAAAAGTCTGCTATAAGTCTGAGACTTTTAAAATATCCAAATTTCAGAACACCACACTACGATGTCCCCCATAAGATGCAGTGATCCAATGAGAGCTTCCCGATGGAACACCATCTGAAATATTTTCAGAAATTACTTCCTTTGTTCCCATATATGCTTAAATAGATTAAATCTATTTAATGAATGAATGAAAATGCCAATGAATTGCCATTTTAATCTTTAATTTAACTAAGATTCTTAATTAAAACCAAGAATAATTACTTAGATCTCTTAATTTTTCAAAATTTCAACCACAATTTCATTTCTGTCAAAATCACAAGAGTGATTTTTGACAAAAAACATCTTTTAACCACTCTGCTAGAAATTAGGGGTACACAATGAATAGCCAGTGGCTAAGTTTACTATCAAGCTAAGTAAATTCCCCCTCCTAGACATTCAGCTATGTGAATGTAATTTAGGGCTTACTGAGGCCTTCCTTGCTTATCAAATCTTTCAAGACTCATAAGTTGAAATCACAAATGTTCACAAAAGGTTCCAAAACAAATTTACTTATATAGCCCTTAGGTACATCCTTTTTCCAACCCCTAGTCTCTACCATTTTCTTTATAAGAGTAAAAATAAATATGGTCTCAAATTGAATATGCAGTTTTATCTGAAAAATGTCCTAAGAAATAATCATTTCTACTTGGTTGTTTTATAAATATTGGAATGGTTTTCCATTTTCTTTTATTCAACGTTTTTGTTTTCTTTACTGAAAAGTGGTGGAATGTGTGTGGGGAACAGAAGCAGATTTCTCACTCTTTCTGTTTCCAACAAAAACATAACAGCCTCAGATGGCCTGTATGTGAAGGGGGTTATTAAATCCAAATATAATCTTTAGGCATTATAAGGAGGCAGCTCCTTTCTCATGCCAAATAGACTTTTTAGGTAGTGTCAGATAGCAAACTTAAGACTTCACAGAAATTTTTGTATCTTAAATCATTTCTTCAAAAACCAGAAACACTCAGTATTTTATGGAAAAATAATATATACATTTAAGTTAAATTCTGAACTTTGAAACCAAAACTAGACATATTTTCCAATGGGGAAGGGAGGACTATAAAAAGTAATCATCTTTCAAGGGGCAATAACAGAAATAAAAGCTTGGAAATATGATTCAGTCATGTTTTCTAAAATTATTTTACCATAATTGTAGCAGATTAAAAAATGGCCTCAGTTTCCTGGAGACAAGAGTCTATGTCCCCTCCCCTTGAATTTGGGCTAGCCTATGACTCCTCTGACCAATAGGTATACGAAGTGATGCTATAACAGATTCCAGGCTATCCTTAAGAGAACTGCCAGCTCCTGGCTTGGTCTCTTGGGAGCCCTGAATTGCCATATAAGAAGCCCAACTAAGAGGCTGAAGAAACCACACGGAGAGATTCACAAACTACATGGAAAGGAAGAGAAGTAGGGTTGAGCCAAGCTTTCCAGCTATCCTCAACAAAGCATCAGACAAGTAAGTAAGGACCATCTGAACACTCCAGACCAGACCTGTTGTCAGCTAAATACCTCCAAGTGATCCTAGTCAATACCACACGGAGCAGAAGAATCAACCAGCCAAACCACGTCTGAATTCCTGACCCACGAAATCATGAACTCTAATAAAATGGTTATTATTTCAAGCCACTAAATTTTGGCATAGAAAACCAAACGCACTGTGAAAAATACATTTTTAATTGCAACCTAGTATGCTATACTTATACCTAATCGAACAATGTTTCACAAAGCAATACTAATGCTTACCATATTCAATGCACTGATATTTTCTATTCTATTTTCCTTTTATAAAATACCAGTTGTGCTACAACCAAACTGAGCCATGATGTAGTTTGAAAAGCATTATAGTCTATACTACTCACTTCACAGGTGCATACACAAAGCTAGACAAAAACCTTAATAGTACCCAGTTCATAACAAGAAGTTTCTCACAAACTCTCATTCACAGCTCAAAGCTCAGTAAAAAGCTGAAAAGATGAGGTATCTGAGGTTGGAGGTTAGAAATCAGAAATAGCTAAACAGAATTGAGCCTTTTTCTTTTTTATCACCTCCTTTTACCTCCCCATTCCTGTTCACAGATCTCTATTACCCTCCCCCCTTCCTTTTTCCTATGATTATCAAGCATTATGAAATTGAGGTTTTAAAATATCATTTGAATTTAATGAATGTTGTGGTCCTATTCTTAAAAATAGGCTAACAGGGGCGCCTGGGTGGCTCAGTTGTTAAGCGTCTGCCTTTGGCTCAGGTCATGATCCCAGGGTCCTGGGATCGAGCCCCGCATCGGGCTCCCTGCTCGGCGGGAAGCCTGCTTCTCCCTCTCCCACTCCCCCTGCTTGTGTTCCCTCTCTCGCTGTGTCTCTCTCTGTCAAATAAATAAAATCTTTAAAAAAAAAAAAAGGCTAACAGAACATTTCATTTCTTTTAAAAGGCTGCCTTTATTATTATTTATATGAGGTTCAAGGCTAATAATGACTGCAGGTCATTTTTATTTTTATTTTTTTTATTTTTTAAAGATTTTATTTATTTGACAGAGAGAGAGTCAGAGAGAGAGGGAACACAAGCAGGGGGAATGGGAGAATGAGAAGCAGGCTTCCCGCAGAGCCGGGAGCCCAACTCTTGGACTCTTGACTCTCAGGGCTCAATCCCAGGACCCCGGGATCATGACCTGAGCCGAAGGCAGACCCCTGGGATCAGGACCTGAGCCAAAGGCAGACACTTAACGACTGAGCCACCCAGGAGCCCCTGCAGGTCATTTTTAATGAAAAGGAGTTCTCATCACTACCATCTCAGATCTGGTAGAACATTTTCATAGGATTTCAAATTACTGATAGTATTAAAAGATTAATAGCTTTTTAGAAGATTATTAGTACTTGTTTCATGTATAATATAGGAATACTTTTTGAAGCAAAGGGTGTACTTAATTTTTTTAATCATACAAATCACCATTGACTCCTGTTGCTGTTTGTTATATGATATCTGAATATTATATCTAATTATGAAAAATCTTTAATAAGACAGATTCAGGTTTGAATCCTATCTTTGCCACTCACGAATTGTATAATATTGGGCATATTAAACTTTCTAATCAATAATAGTTATCTCATATTATTATAATTGATAATGCTAAAGACAAGATTGAAATTATTAATATCAGGGGAAAGTGCAAAATCTCCAAAGTAAATTAAAACTTACTAGAAATTGCTCTCTAAACTGAACATTTTAACTCTTAAACATAAGCAAAATTGGTTTGCTCAAGGCTTTTTAATTAGAAATCTGCTCAAAATTCACTGTGAATTGTGTAAGACTGATGAATCACAGACCTGTACCTCTGAAACAAATAATACATTATACGTTAAAAAGAGAGAGAGAGAGAGAAGACAGTTGGAAGGAAAAAATAAAGGGGGGGAAGTCAGAGGGGGAGACGAACCATGAGAGCCTATGGACTCTGAGAAACAAACTGAGGGTTCTAGAGGGGAGGGGGTGGGGGGGTGGGTTAGCCTGGTGGTGGGTATTAAAGAGGGCATGTATTGAATGGAGCAATGGGTGTTATATGCAAACAATGAATCATGGAACACTACAGCAAAAACTAATGAGGTAATGTATGGTGATTAACATAACATAATAAAATAAAATTTTTTTAAAAAGTGGCTGAAAAGGGCGCCTGGGTGGCTCAGATGGTTATGCGTCTGCCTTCAGCTCAGGTCATGATCCCAGGGTCCTGGGATCGGGTCCTGGGATCGAGTCCCACATCAGGCTCCCTGCTCAGCGGGGAGCCTGCTTCTCCCTCTGCCTCTCTCTCTGTCTCTTATAAATAAATAAAATCTTTAAAAAAAAAAAGTGGCTGAAAAGAAATCTGCTAAAAATTCAAGTTTAAGGAGTTAATCCATTTGCAAAGCATACCATTAAGTATATCCCACAAGGGGATACAGTATTTATTCTTGGGGAGAGGGGGGTAGGCTACATATGTGTCAATAAGAGAACTTGAAAGACAAAAATCTAAACAAGGTTACCAAACACAGTGCCACAGAATTTATTATTTAAATAAATGCACACTATTTAAGTGTGCTTATCTAGAACACACACAATTCACTTTGACAAGTTCTCAATTTACAGCTTCATAAATGTAATGTAAACAGCAGGGAATATGAGTCCTAGGTCCTGAGTGTGAATTGAGAGCTCACTACTTAGGAAATCTTAACTTCTCTGTGTTTATTTCCTCAGCTGAAGACCGTTACCTTCATGTGAGGATCAGTAAGATAAGGTAAGGGAAAGCATCTGATAAAATCTTTAAGTATGTTATTCTTATCTCAAAACAAACAAACAAAAAACTTCAAAGAAAACAGATACTTCATTTCTTGTTCCAGAGGGTATGACTTGGGATCAAATCTCAACTCAAATACTTCACAGCTTTAAGTAACTAGCTGTATTACCTGACTGATTATCAGTTAACCTCTCTGGGCTTCAATTCTCTCAACTGTACAATATAAATATTAGACTGATTTTAAGTACCTCATCAGGCACTAATAATCTAAAGATTCTAAAACATGTCCAAAGAGTTTCTAAAAATCACATGAAATTGTAAATTAAACTTTCAGAAGCACATCTTGGCTGAGATATGCTATTGTTTTCACACCCCAACTCCATAATTTGCAGGAAACCTCAGCTCTGGGAGGTACCACCCTACCTGGGAATTTGCACTCAGTCATCACCTCCCACCCCTGTTCCTACCCCCCACTCCCATCAGCATTTTCCAGCAGTCTTTGGAAACACTTCTAAAAGGGAATAGCTTCTAAAAGGGAAAGGCTAGAGAGCCTGCTAATGAGTATAGACCTGTTTTATGAGTATAAAGATGCAACACCTTGGTCAACAGATCATTTAAAGAGCTCTGAATTGGACTTGGTATCTATGGGATATTAACAAATCTTCTCAGGAATGTAGTTTATTCAAGCTTCACATAAGTCAAAGGTCTCTGGTGTGTACGTGTTTCCATTAGTGGAAAAATGTACTCCTCTTCCCTTATTTGTGCTGAATCTTGGGGAGGAATGGTACACAAGTAGGCGAAGGGGAGTACTAAAGAAGGGATTCCTGCCTAATATAGTAGGCTGGGCCAAGAAATCTTAGTATCTCTCCCAATTCTAAAGATCTGTGAGTGTAAATCTAGAAGTTTCTATATTTTTCTATAGAGCATCCTTACAATATTCAAACATAGGAAAAGACCCAAAGAAGTCAAACCTACTATGTAGAGAAGAATCTATACTCCCCATAGACCCCTCCCCGAAAGACAAATCTTTTCCTTTCTTTTTTACTAAAATATTATTTTTAATACTAAACATTGAGTACTACTTACTGAATTAAATAGTGTAACTACGTTTTATTGTAATATTTCAAATATAACTACCCAGTTCTATACATTTGGATAAGTGCTATGTAAAACAAGACAAAGCAGAATTTTGTCAGTATACTTCCATGTGTGTCAACATGCTATCCCATGCTAAAAGGGAATATAGTCAGTTCATCTTGAGTGTGTGAGAAAAGAGACATAACTGAGGGTGTAAGCCTGCAACACTTCTACAGCTTAACAGCTTTAATCTTCAACAAAACTAAGAAGTAACAATGATAACTAAGGTCTCATCTCTCTTTAGGAAAAAATTTCTGAAAAACTCTATTTTAGGAGGAACCTAAGACTTCCCTCAGTCATGCCTATAAAACAAGAAAATGTTCAAATCTCTAATGTGGTTAACTTCAAAGACAACATATTTGAACTGTTTATTTTTAAAGGAAATAATTTTCTTGTATTTCAACTTGTTTACTCAAAAACTTACATGGTTTTTCAAACTTCAGCTCTAGGGCTCAGGGAGTAAAACAGTTTATATTGCTATATCAAGCTTAAAAGAATTTGAGAAAAACCTAAGACATCTGAATTTGATTCTTTTGCTATATTTTGTTTTCAATTGACCCCTTCCTAGATGAGTCAACAGAGAGAGTTTTCTTTAAAAGACCATTTTGTGGTATTATCCATTGATTACATAGTACATTATGTTACACAGTACACTACAAAATTAAGAATAGTATTGCTGGGGCGCCTGGGTGGCTCAGTTGTTAAGCATCTGCCTTCGGCTCAGGTCTTATCCCAGGGTCCTGGGATCAAGCCCCACATTGGGCTCCCTGCTCCTCGGGAAGCCTGCTTCTCCCTCTCCCACTCCCCCTGCTTGTGTTCCCTCTCTCTGTGTCTCTGTCAAATAAATAAATAAAAATCTTAACAAAAAAATTTTTTTAAAAAAGAATAGTATTGCTAACCCTTAATGTTTTTAGAGTTCTGATTAGGGCGCCTGGGTGGCTCAGATGGTTAAGCGTCTGCTTTCGGCTCAGGTCATGATCCCAGGGTCCTGGGATCGAGTCCCACATCGGGCTCCCGGCTCAGCGGGGAGCCTGCTTCTCCCTCTGACCCTCGCCCCTCTCATGCTGTTTCTCTCTCGCTCGCTCTCTAAAAAATAAATAAAATCTTAAAAAAAAAAAAAAGAGTTCTGATTACATTGCAAATAGTCTCACTAATTAAGGACTTGCAAACCCAAAGGAAAAAGATTAATCATTCTGATAGGTGACTGAGATCTTTGTAAATTCACTCTTTCAGAAAATTTATTCCTCCGCCAGATAAGCAATTCTACATTTAAAAAAGAAAGAAAACACTGACCACAGGGCCTTAATAAAATGTTACTGTTTATGTAGAAGTATATTTTTTACTTCTGAAGGAAGTTTCCCAATGGACAAATGCAAGAAATTATTATTATAGTCAAAGTTCACTACAGTCACCAGAAAGAACAGAAATGCAATCTAGGAGTGCATCTCTTGCCTCTCCTGTCCTGCGGTATTGGGTTTCTTTTGTATACAAGCTCACTACATATAACAAGAAAAATGAAAGGTCCAAAAACCATGAAGTGTTCTCAGGTAAGGACTCTATCAACTCTTAGAAACAGGTAAGAATTTACCGCTAATACATGAATCCATTTTACAACACTGAGTACTACAAACATAATCATAAAACATCTTTGTAAGAGTTACTTAAGAATTCACTTATTCGGGGCACCTGGGTAGCTCAGATGTTAAGCGTCTGCCTTCGGCTCAGGTCATGATCCAGGCTCTTGGGATGGAGAACTGCATCCCCGCATCAGGCTCCCTGCTCAGCGGGAAGCCTGCTTCTCCCTCTCCCACTCCCCCTGCTTCTGTTCCCTCTCTCTCTCTCTGTCAAAAAATAAATAAAATCTTTAAAAAAAAAAAAGAATTCATTTATTCAACAAAAGTTTAGAGCCTGTTATATTGCAATGAAGTAATGAATTATGAGGCACTAAGAGTTATTCAACTAGCTTCCTGACTTCAAGCAGCAGTGAGATAAAACATGCACATTATGCACAGCAGTAATGCAAAGTATAAAGTACAAACAGCCAGAAGAGGCATTTCCAAACTGGATGATTAGGAGAGTTTTATAAAAAAGACAGACTTTGGCTAGACCCTGAGGAATGAGATTATCAGTAGGAGGATGGTTCCTTTGTTTTCACAAATATTTTCTATACATGCTATAAAAATGGGGTTTTCTATGCTATGGATTTTTCTCATGCTGAAGGAATGACACTACCTCCTTCACTCTACAAGGCCCTGGTGGAGTTATTAGAGTACCCCCCTGAACTCCATCTACACCCCACACATACAAACACCACTGGCTCACAAACCCACCCACATCCACACTGGCACACATGACACACAGGATGAGAAGAAAGAATGCTGGCCAAAATCCCCACCTCTGATATAGTAACTGGCTCAATAGTGGGTATGTAACCTAGGCAGTTCCAATCAAAGTATTTTCAAAACCGATACATGGATGTGGAAAATCTCTTCCACTGGGCTCAGGAGATTTTGGCTTGGGGTTGAGAAATGCCATCTTTCTTGTTATATTAAGATGGCATATGTGAGAAACAAATCCAACATACCCGAGGACAATGGAGGCAAGAGATGCATTCCTAGAATGAGTCCTATTTGGCTGGGGTTACCAGTTATATTAGTTAATTGAGTCCCTTAAAGACTTAGAAATGGTTCTACTAGGGATGCACTGAAGTCCAGCCTCAGCCTCTATAAGGCAAATAGCCACATAATCACTTCAATATCATTTCTAATCATTCCTAATTTTGTGAGTGATCAGTGATTAAGGATCACATCGGCTACCTTCATATCTATAATCCTGCATTTGCAGGTAACAGCAAAATAGCAGGATTTACTAGTAACTAAATGTAGCTAAATAGCCAGAGGCTGTTGTTACAAGTAACCAAACTGATGTGCCTTGAGAAGGTAAGAATTTCTTACACAAAAATTGCTGTACATATTTTCTTACTCTATTCTAGAAAAGATATTGAAATCAGCATGCATGCTACATCTGGGTGAATTATTGAGTACTATCTTCCAATTTACTAATTTTCCCCTCAAATATGTTTGGTGTAGAGTTTGATCAACCTAGTTTTTTGTTTTAATTTCAGTAACTCCATTTACTCTTTTATATAGCTATTTATTTCGTATCTATTATTAATTTTTGAATCGTAACCTGTTTTTTAATGGCTACTACTTTAAGGATCTCTGAAATACTTAAAAATCATTTTGACATTGCTGAGAATTCCATTAGATTTTGAGTGAATTAATCTCCTGATGGTTGTGCTTATTTTCTAAATAATGTTCTTCCTCATTATGTTTGCAGGCTCAAAGTTTCCCTTCCTGTTCTTCTGGTGGTTTGAGATAGGTCACCCCTCTTCCAGATCACATGACCTCCAAGCTTGGTGCTCTTGTAGTACGTGACAGTGTGAAAATTACAGTTCCCAACTCTGAGCCATCTGGCCGCTCAGCCATTTCTGTGCTGCCTCTTCAGGTCCACAGCTTTTTAAAGCAACAGCCAGGAGCAAAGGCACCCAGCCTTCTTTTCATCCAGGCGCCCCCCCCACCACCACCACCACCCCGGCTCCCAGTTTCATCCATTGTATGACTCCAGTTCCCCTACACAGTTATTTCCACCAGCTCCTGAACCCAGAGTCTAACTGCATGTTTCCTCCCTGTATTAGTCCCTGGAGATGTTTATCTTTTCTCCAATATACCTGTATCTTTCTGTTTTCTTTTTTTTTTAAGATTTTATTTATTTATTTGACAGAGAGAGAGAGCGAGAGAGGGAACACAAGCAGGGGGAGCAGGGAGCCCGATGCGGAACTCGATCCCAGGACCCTGGGATCATGACCTGAGCCAAAGGCAGACGCTTAACCGACTGAACCACCCAGGCCTCCCTCAGCTTGTTTTTTTTTTTTTTTTAAAGATTTTATTTATTTATTTGAGACAGAGAGAATGAGAGAGAGAGAGTACATGAGAGGGGGGAGGGTCAGAGGGAGAAGCAGACTCCCTGCTGAGCAGGGAGCCCGATGCGGGACTCGATCCAGGGACTCCAGGATCATGACCTGAGCCGAAGGCAGTCGCTTAACCAACTGAGCCACCCAGGCGCCCTCCCTCAGCTTGTTTTATTTAGTGTTACTCAGTCTAGGCCTATACCTAAAATCAGAAACACAGTTTTCAATGCCTATGTCTTTTCCTAGAGCCCTTTCCACCTTCCCTGAGCTCTAAGCATTTCACACTTGTCCCTAGACACCCAGGACCATCCATACAGGTTTTCCCATGGCTCTCTCTCTACCTCCCTCACTCTGTCCCAGCATCTAATGCCCAGGAAAGCACCTTATTAGGACACCCATGCAAAGTACCTCAGGAGACTTTTGCTTTCCACTTTCCTTGATAGTCCAAAGCCTTAATCTTAAAGGATTACATTTGTGAATATAAGCGAACGGCATGTAGTAACATCCAAAAAAGAGCCACCAACTTCAATTTTAGACTGTGTTATTAAAAATACAAGGTCTAGAAAAGTGAAGGTTTTCAGTCCCACTCTATGCTGTGCTAATAATTCATTCAACAAACGTTAATTGAACAGCTCCTAAGGACCAGGCACTACGCAACACACTAAGGGCACATGATCATCCTTGCTCCTTTCCAGTCTGCATATAGTCTCCTCATTTAATCCTCACAACAGACCACTCCTGGAACAGTGTGCTCAGTTTGTAAAAATAATCTTCCAGACAATTTTCTGAAAGAGAAAAAAAATGTGTTTTAGAAGAAGGGGTTACTAAAACTGTTACTTGGTCACCTAAGATACTTACAGACTTTTCTTCCTATATTTACTATATAATTTTAAAACACAGGGTCTATAGTGAGGTAGGACACACAGGGAAAGAATAAAAGGATTCCAGGGAAGTGAAACGGTTAGGAAGCAATAATTTGAGAAAAGCTCAATATTTGCTGATTGGAGAACTGCAGTTTGTTTCCTTTTTAATATTACTAAAAGTCATGACCTGGATCGATCTTTAATTGCTAATGGCAGAGAGTTATGATGTGGGCTCTTAGGATTCAACCCTTCCTAAAATCAACTTCAGAGCTTACAAGTATTTGCTTTGATGAACAAGTAAAGTTATGCCTAAAGATTAGGAAGAACTTGACACTGGAGGTAGAGAGACTAGTTAGGAAGCCAACAAAGTCTAAGCAAGATGAAGTCTATGCTTGAGTTGTGGCAGCAGGAATGGAAGGAAAGGCGTTTATGAAACATTACTGAAGAAGAAAAGACCAACTCTGATAACTATATGTGGATGGAAAATGAAGCAAATACCTAGGTTCCAAACTTTGGAGAAAGAGAAGTTAGTGGTGCCATTAAGAGACACAGGGGCCATGAAGAAGGTGCAGATTTAGGACAACAGATGGATTTAGTTTGATTTTTATGACTTTGAAGGGTCAGCAAGACACTCAGAAGGAGATATTCAGCAGACAGTTAAAATTAGGTTCTGAGAACTTAAGGATACAGCGATAGATCACACATGTGATCCAGTACCTGTCCAGTACAAAGCCTGGATGCCCTCTACTTTCTGAACCAGTCAGACCAAACCATCTGTAGTTCCCCGACAGAGGCAGCTCTTTCCCATCTACCTCCAAACAAACTTCCCTATAAAGCCAGACACTTTACTTCATACCTGGTTAACTCCTTGTCATCTTTCAGAATGCTCAGGTATCATCTTCCCAAACCTTACTCATTTCCCACCAGGAGGATGGTACCTGCGTCTTAACTCTCTACATATTAGCACCAAATTTTTAGCACCATGCCTAAAATAGCAGCCATTTAAAGACGGTCTGAAAAAAAGGCTCGGCATGTGTTCAATAAGCTTTCGAAGGAACAGGATCCTCTTAGAGGTGACCGCTAAAGAAATGAGCTGGGATGAGACTTCCAAAGGAAAGAAAAGAAAATGAGTTGTCCTAAATATAGGTATTCATCATGGAACATATTCATCTAGGGGTCAGTTTCCGAAAATGCTTCTCAACTTCTTTCAGCCCCAGATACCTCATCTGTGACACAAGGATTGTTACCTACCTCACAGGTTGCTGGAAACATTGAAGGAGATAGCATATATAAGGCACCTAGTATAATAACGTCTGGCACTCAATTAATGTGCCCTTCTTTTCCCCAACCCAATGGGAAAACATGTTAGAGCCTGCTTATTTCTTCACAACTTTAGTAACTGCTACAGCCTGAAAAGCAATCCAACATAGAAAAATAATGGATCTCTGAAAAAGGGAGGCTAGACCCGTCAGATGCTCTCCTTTGTTTTTTTTTTTCTATCTCAACACTATTGTTAATTCTAGCTAGATAATCTTTATTGTTGTAGGGAGCTTCATGTGCGTTGTAGAAGGTTAAGCAGCATCCTTGAACTCTACTTACTAGGTGCCACTAGCACTCCCTACCAAGACTGTCCCCTGGGAGGTAAAATTTCACCAGGTTGAGAACTACTACCCTAGAGCTAACTGAAATTCTCAAAGTCCTAAGTACTTTCTCTGACATCTACAAACATGTCTCATACATTTATTTTTTCCCCACCTATTGATTCTATACATTAAATTTTGCTTAGGCTTTATAAGCCGTTCCCCTTTAAAATCAACCAAAACTGGTAGCTAGCCCTTTAAATGTCAAGCCAGTCATCATAGATAACACATGCAGTCCAACCACTCAGTGCGTTATCACACTGCAACCCTTAAAGCCAAATATAATAAAAGCAGGAATAGCTAATCCCAAAAGGTCTTCACACAAAATTAAGAGATTTGTTCAAGTACTCAAGTGTCTAATCTTTTAACTTCATGTCTACAGATGGCACTAAGTAGATATACAACATGAGCTTTAGTTGCCTAAGGACTTTTCCAATTTTTGTTTTTAAGTAAGCTCTTTGCCCAACATGGAGTTTGAACCCATGACCCTGAGATCAAGAGTCACATGCTCTACCGACTGAGCCAGCCAGGCACCCCAGGACTTTCACAGGTTTTAAACAAACACTAATGACACATACAATACATTCTGTATATTTAAGAATTAAGTATGATATGCCTATATATTGCGACGACAGAAAAAGTTATGTACATTAACAACAACAAAAAATAAGCAAACGTAGAGAAACAAAAACAAGGGGTTTTGGATAATTGTTTGAGGTTAGTTAAGTATAGCATGGTAATTAAGAGCACAGACCTGGAATCAGACTACCTGGATTAAAATCCGAACCCTACCACTTACTAGATGGGTGACCTTGATCAATTTACTGAACATCTCTATGCCTGTTTCCTCCTTGGTAACATGAAGATAATTATAGTATCTACCTTCTAGGGTTGTTGTGGGATTGAATGAGTTAAAATAGGTAAATTGCTGAAACAGTGCCTGATACATACTTAAGTATTAAACATTATTTATCATTGTTTTTAAGGATACATAAGCAGAGAGAAGTGTTTCGTGGGTGGTTATATAAAAGTAGAAACAGTAGAGTCAAACAACTGACTTGCACCCAGACACTCTGGATTCATATTTCCTTAACGAATTGTTTCATTTGGAAGCTTCAATTTCCTCATCTGTAAAATAGGAAAGTGCTCTGAAAATGAATTAGCATAAGGAAAAATCTAAGAGCCATATGTTTAGTGGGATAGTGGGGAAAAGTTGCATCTGTCTTCTAATTTGGTAGAGGAAACTTGTGAAGGACATACCTTTAAAGAAATAACTCTAGTAATGGGCAAAGTAGGGAAAGCACATGCCTTGAACCCAGGTAGGTCTGATTCAAAAAGCCTTTGCTTTATTTGCTCTATGGTCTGAAAGCTTAAAGTAAAAATAAAACATCCTGAGTTGTTATAAGAAAAAAAAAGTTTATTATTTTTAATAAGGTAAGCACACTAATTGAGGGTAGTAGGAATACACTGAAGGCACTGGCAGGGATTTGATCACCATCCATTCAAAACAGCATGAAAACACTACCAGGCCCCTAACTGACCTTTCCTTTTCATTTACGAATGCTTCATTCTTTCGGGGGTGAAGGATGATGCTGGAAAAAATGAGACTTGTCTTGTATCATCAAGGAAAGTCCCAATAGTTTTAAATCAATTTATGTCTATTTTTAGACAGAAAAATCAATGCCTTCCAACAAACATTTCAAAATCATCCAGGACTGTGCATGTTGTACTTTATACTTATTAAGAGGGAATATTTTAACAAACAACTTTTAAAAAAAGTTGCAACATCAATCACACGTGAGGTAGGTCGGTGTTAGGGGCGGAACTGTTTCAACTGCTGCCAAAAAGTGCAAAGAAAAAAAGAAAAAACACTTCCTATCTGTTCTGCGAAATTCCGCCCCCGCAAAGCCTCGAAGGCGGGGTATCTGGGTCCCTGCACAGGATCTTCAAAGGTGTCAACTTCCAGAGTATGTACAAAAAGGAAGGTCAAGGCGACCTTCAGCGACACTTTACGAAAAATCCCCAAGAATTTTGTCTTTGCCCCAGGGTAGAACAGTCGCTGGACCTCCCCCTCGTTACCCCCCCCTGCCCCCACCCCAGGGAATAGGAGGTGGGCGCATTAGACTCTGCTCTGGTCAGCTCTGGTCCTCCAGGGTCACATTACCCCAACCAGGGGAAGGCTCCCACGTGGCGCCCTCAGCCCGCCCACAGCCGAGTAGGTGCTCCCCAAGCCGGCGTTCTGATTGGCCAAGAGCAGCCGGAACCGCTCCGGAGTAGGCAGCTACTCTGCCATACTGGGCTGGCCGCCGGGCGAAAGGTCACCGCCGTGGGGGCAGCTCCCCGAGCAGCCGGTCCTTGTGCGTTGGCCCCATGCTGGCAGCGAGAACACCATTCGCTGCCGGAGCCGCGCAACCCCACGTGGGCCCTGCTTAGCGACAGGCGCCGTCACCCTCCACCCTATGTCGAGTAGCGCTCACCTCAGCGCTTGGGGCGCCTCCACCTTCAGCCTTTTGGGCTTCGGCTCCTCTTCGGCCGCAGCCATCTTCGTGCTCCCACCCCACTTAGGCTCCGGAGTGCGCCCCACCCCTTCTGCACCTTGACCCCACCTCCTCCCCTCATCACCGCCTCCTTCTCCCAGAACCCCGCCTCTCCTGACTCTTTCCACTCGGTGTGTTTCACTTCCACAGCCATTGGCCCAGCCCCTTTCTGGCCCCGCCCACCCGGGGGGGGGGGGACCACAGACTGAGTTAGGCTGCGTACGAGCGCCTGAGTCCACATAGTGCGAAACCCGCTTTCTTCTAGGTTCTGGGTGGTCTAGAAGATTTAGATCCTAAACCTCAAGAGACATCTTTTTTCTCGTTCAACGTCTTTCCACTTATTTAATCTTTCTGATACTGTAGCCCGAGTTGGTTTCTTTGAAGCTGTTAGTCAGGCAACCTATTGGGCAACCCAACTGCGGGGTCCTCGCGGCCTTCTCAGCTGCCTCAGCCTGGGTCCGGAGTGGACCTGGCGCCGAATCACTGCCTGGCCCAGGTGTCGGGGTGAGTGTGGGGGGGCGGGAGCCTGCGGACAGGGAACAGCTCGAAAACTGGGGAGCAGACTGAGTAGCTGGGGCTCCGGACTCCAGCCTGGGCTGCGGGAGAGTCTCTGATGCTGACCGCGCCTCCCTCTTGGCCTTCTGGGCTTTCTTGCCGGCAGGGCCGGAAGGGAGAGGTGCACCTGCAGCCCGGCCTTCTCGGGTCCCAGGCCCAAGAGGTTCAGACTCGTTGGCGTCCCTCCCCGTGCTTCGGCGCGGGAAAAAGATCACCCACGGTGAGCCGGAGTACCAACAACTTGGACCTGAGCTTCTGCTTTGGAAGACAAAACTCCTGACTAACCTGAACAGACGTCCTGTTAGAGGGTGGCGCCTCGATAAGCTTGGGGTACGGAATACCGTAAGGAGGGTGTTGCAGTTCTTAAGGAGAGGTGACAGGAATCTAAACTGAGATGGAAAAGTGATGAGCGCTGTGGCTGGTTGGATTTGTTGGATTTGGATTGTGCCCGAAGTTGAAGCTATAGCCTATATGATTAAGAAGGTGGTGCCATTAAAATTAGGAGACCTTACATGAGGAGGAGGAATTTTGTAGAAATACCGAGTTTGAAACAATGGCTTAGGTGTGGATGGTAGAAAGAGTAGAAGGGGGTGGGGGGAGGAAGGCTGGGAAGTAAGCCGAAAAGAAACTTTCAAGGTAAGAACCAAATCAGGTGAAGTTTCACGTAATAAGGTAATAAGTATTTGTTTTGGTTTGGGGAAAGTTATCAATGGCATGAAATGCTGCAAGGGTCAAAGGAGGAATTTGAAGTCTGAGGCTAGGTAGCTGGATTTGATAGTTAGGAAGTCCTTAGGCCATTTGAGAGAGGTGCTTTAATACAGTCAGTAACTGGTTAAGAGAAACTGCAAGTGTAAACTAATCCTTCATCATTTGGAGCAGGAAGCAAGATTACTGAGGATGTCAAGTCAAGGATTGGGGTTTGTCTTAAAGAATACAAGGCACTTTATGTTTTGGGGCAGAAAGCAAGTAACCAATGTGTAAGATTAAAGATTCAAGAAAGAGGAGATAGATAAGACCCAAGAAGAGAGAGAATGGAGTGGGATCAAAATTACAAATGGAAGGATTAGTTTTGGAGATAAAGGAGGACACTTTCAATTGAGACTATAGGAAAAGCTGGGGAATGAGGTGAATGAGGAATTACCTGAAATTTACATATCTTTGGTAGGAAAGCTCTCTTTGCAGTAAGGTTAGTTTTTCTTACTAAATCTTAGGATTTTTACAATATTTCTAAACATTCACCATAATATACTATTGGAGTTCCCTGCAGAATAGAAATTTTTAAGTAGCCCAATAATATCTCAATGCGTGAGTAGCAAATGGCTTTTATAGAGAAGAGGAACTCTCTCCCTCTACAGATGATCTCTCCTACTACACAGAAAAAATAGAAGCGCTCATCTTCCTACAACCAAAGTACAAACCTTCTTCCCTTTTGTTTAAAGAGGAAAAGTGTCCAGGGGCGCCTGGGTGGCTCAGTCAGTTAAGTGGCTGCCTTCAGCTCAGGTCACGATACCCAGGGTCCTCAGCAGGGAGCCTGCTTCTCCCTCTCCCCCACTTGGGCTCTCGCATGCGCACACGCTCTCTTTCTCTCTCAAATAAATAAAAATCTAAAAAAAAAGAGGAAAAGCGTCCCTTATTAAGGAAGGCAGATCCTTTCATCTAGTCTCCCAATACCATCCTCCCCTACCCTATTAGGATCCTCTTTTTTTCAGTTATTTTCTCTCTCTTATATTATCGGCCTTTCCCCTTCTACTCACACCTTTCCTTCAGCAACTAGAAATATTCTTCCTTAACTGTGTGAAATACTCCCATTTATTTTCATGTCTTTTCATCCTCTTCACAGCTAGAGTTCTTGAATGTATCATCTACTCTCCTTATCTCTAATTTTCCCATTTCTTGTTATTTCTTAGCCCATTTCGGCCTGTCTTGTTTCCTGCATTCCACTGAACTATCACTAAAACTACCTTTGCTAAATTCACCAATGTCCTCTATGTGTTAAATCATAAATTCTCAATAGGGACAAAAATTGCTTCTTGTGAGGCAAAACAAACAAACAAACATACTCTTTATATATAAAACACAGTATATTTACAGTATATAAGGAGATACACAGATATATATTATGTAATATTAAAATTTTATGTGGGAGAGTGTGATTGAAAGGGAGTCTGAAAAAGCCCCTCAGCAGGCAATTAAAAAAAGAGACATTTTCAGTTCTTTTTTTTTCTTTTTTTTGTTCAGTTCTTGTAGCTTGACCTCTTTGTGCCATTTAAAATGTTTAGTGTTCCATTCTTCTGGAAACACATTAACACACGCTAGTTACTAAAAATTGTTACCCTCCCCCCTTTTTTTATTGCTCTTCAGCCACATCTCAGCCTTTTTTTTTAGGCCCACTTCCTTGACCCACTTGCTATTCAGATGTTGGAGTTCTTTCCATAGGCTCTCTTCTTACTATGTACATTCTCTCTTTGTAGTTTTTTTCTCCTTGTAGCTGTAATTCCCATTAACAAAAAGTCGTGTTTACTCATAAGTGTGTCTCCAACTCAGCTTCTCTCTGAAGCACTAGACCTACATATATAATAGTCTTTTGAATATATCCATTTGGGTCAAATATATCCAGAATTGGGTCAATATACAGGACCAGGGCTAAGTGCCTCATTTTTCCTCTCATCTCCACCCCCCCAGATCCACCTAATCTGCTCAAGCCTAAACATTTATCTTTTTATTTTACTCCATCCCTGCTGTCAACACTGTAGTCCAGGCCATCATCCTAATTCATCTCTGAACTGGTGTCCTATTATTCAATTTCCACAGTGCAATCTCTCTTAAAACTGTAAATCGGATTTTATGAATTCCCTGCTTAAAACCATAAAAAATTGCACTGAGAATTAAGTGAACCAATCTCTGCTTATCTCCTTCCCAGTCTCATCTCACCACTTCCGTTCACCTCCTAAAATTGCTAAATTTGTACTGAATTTCTTTACTTGTGTTCTCTGTCACCTCAAAGACTTGTGGAATTTTGAAGGACACTGTATTTCCCCTGTCATAATAGGAATTGCATCTTACTGTAATAAGTTGTTTGCCTTCTTTGCTGAACTCTAAACACTCTGAGTTCAGGGACTCTTTTTCCACCTTTCTATCCCCATTGCTTACTATATATAAAACATATTCAGAACTACTTGTTGAATGAATAAATGGTCAAAATACTGTCTGAGAATTAGAGAAGCTAGAGTCTTCCCTGGTCTCATTCTCTTACTTTGCATATAGGCTCTTCTATGCCTCTGTTCTGTTTTATGTAGAAGGAATACATTTTCTTTTTTAGACATTATTCCAAGGGTATTTTGACTAGTGATCTTCCTCGACTTCTGTTGAGGTTATGTCCTGAAAATATTGTAAGTCAAAGATGCATTTAATATACCTAAACCTACTGAGCCTCATAGCTTAGCCTACCCTACCTTAAATGTGCTCAGAACACTTAACATTAGCCCACAGTTGGGCAAAATTATCTAACACAAAGTTTATTTTATAGTTAAGTGTTGAATATCTTGTGTTATTGACTACTGAAGTAAAGAACTGAATGGTTTTAAGTGTATTGGTTGTTTACTCTGGTGATCAGGTGGCTGACTGGGAGTTTCGTCTTGCTGCCTCTACCCAGCATCTCAAGAGATTATTATATCACTCTCCCAGAAAAAGATCAAAATTCAAAATTCAACGTATGGATTCTAATGGATGCATATCACTTTTGCACGATTGTAAAGTAGAAAAATCTTACATCAAACCATCGTTAAGTCAGGGACCATCTGTATTATAATTGCATTGTTTGTGAATCATCGGGTTGACTGTTCAGCATGGGTAAAGAGGATTTATGAAATATTTAAGCTGCAAAGTTCTGATGGAACTTTCTCAAGTGGCTTTAAAATAAGCTGGTAGCATTCTGTTTTCTGATTCAAAAGTCACTAAGAACACAAAGATGGTTGTGGTTGCAATGAGTGTGTAGCTTTCCCAGAAAGTTTATTAGAATGATGAAAAGAGTTACCGCAGCTACTAAAAGGGTAAGTAACTAAAGAAACAGACTAATTTACACTGCCACATGTGGCATTTATTTAATTGTTATATGCATTAGGCTCTTGATCATAAAGGAATAGAAGAAATAAGCTCTTTTTTCTTACAATAGAAGGGTAAGGTGGGTTTTAAAGCTAAGCACTGTTGAGAGCTACAAGTGTTATGCTTTCATCTCAGCACTAAGGATAATAAACCCAGATGGCCGGTTTAACTTACTGTATTCTTCTGAGATTAGAACTATTGCCAACAAAAACAACTTTGGTGCAAACTTCCTGGAAAGATTTTTTCACCAGTTTAAGAGGATGAATAGGAACTTGGCCTCTTAAATAAAGGAACTATGAAGTCACTTGCTTCAAGAACAAGCAGCTCTTTTAGGGTATACTGTGGCAACAAAGTACCACAGACCCATATGAACTATACCTTCTATAGGATGAATGGCTTTAGAAGATAACTTATGTCAGCTCTTTTAAATATAATTTCTGCTCTAAATAATTTATTAGAACACATTTTGGCTTCTAACTAAAGAAGCACATCTTTCAGCTCTTCTTAAATTATAAGCTCAAAGAGCACATTTGCTGCTCAGTCCAGTATGGTAACAATCAACTACATGTAGTTATGTACATTTAAATTAGTTAAAATTAAAACTTCAGTACATCCATTGCATTAGCCACGTTTCAAGTGTTCAGTGGCCACATACGACTAGAGGAGACTGTATGGGACAGCCCAGATACAAGACATACCCATCATTGCGGGAAATCCTGTTGGACAGTGCAGCATTAGAGTATGTTCCTAATAATTAGTCTCCTGGAGTCGGAGAAGAACAGGAGCCCGAGATTCATCCAGACCTGGGTTTGAACCCTAACTCTGATACTTATTTTGTGATCTGATTTAACATTTCTAAGACTTTATTGTCTTAGCTTTAAACGGGGATAAGCGCATTATTTGTAACATTGAGTCGTGAAGATTCAGTGAGATAATGTAGGGAAGTGCCTAGCATAGTGCCTGGCCTACAGTAAGTACTCAGTACCTTTTAGATATTATTAATTTATTTATTTTTGATGAATAAAAAACTTTGAATAGAGCTGAAAATTTAATTTTGTAAAGAGTACCATATTCCATAGCTGGCTCGCTTAAAAGTGCTCACATCTGAGTTCTGAGTGGATTACAATGTTCTCCTTTCAGCTACACTTTGTATTTCAGATGAAGATTTTATTCTAAGAAAATGTGTCCTAGTACAAATTTAGTTGCAGATCTTATCATTGGATATTCCTATTTCATTTTTTTTTTTAAGTGTATCAGCAGACGTTATAGTTAAAGCCAGTAGGTTCTGTATAGCAAGTCTGTATTCCAGTGACACTACTTAGCACTCAAATAGAAATGTAATGCTGACACAAAGCAAACCTGTTAAACAAAGCATCTGACTAGATGAAGTAGAAAAATTTAACAGGTTTCAGTATTAATCTAGAAAAATTGAGTAGGTCCGAAGCCTCAGGGTTTATTGCTGCCAACTCACATTGATTGCTTGGCTAAATAGAGATGCCTTTGAACAAAGAAACATTGTTTCTAATAAACAGGAACCTGAAAATGTTAACAGCATTCATATTTATTAATACAGTAATTACTAAAACACATCTTACTAATTAGTAATTTACATAAAAACTTCTGAACATGTGCCACATGGGAAGGGGAAATCATCACCAGATAGTCCTTAAATGTCAGCTGCTTTCATAAAATAAATGACTTGCTCTCAAAAGAACTGGTCAGGTTGGTGTCATTGTTTTCTGTCTCAACAGAATTGAATGAATCCATTCTGGAAAGTCTTCCTTTCCTCTTTGGAATTTATCTTCATGCAGAGAAACTGTATGTATTCATTTTAAATTTTTTACACTTAGACTACACTTACACAATACTATAATTTTTAATTAGTGGACCACTAGGCTAAACACCTGGTAAGTGATGTTATCTACATAAAAGAAAGGAACACGTTAAGGTAATTAGATATTTTTCTACTGTCCCCCATTTGTAAAGATAATAAAGTTTTTATTTGAAATATAGTTAACACTCAGAAAATTATATGTCACAATGTAAAACCCAATGAATTGTCACAAAATGAATATAACTTGTAACTATCATCTAGATCAAGAAATAGGGGTGCCTGGGTGGCTCAGTTGGTTAAGCGACTGCCTTCGGCTCAGGTCATGATCCTGGAGTCCCTGGATCAAGTCCCACATCGGGCTCCCTGCTTGGCGGGGAGTCTACTTCTCCCTCTGACCCTCCCCCCTCTCATGTGCTCTCTCTCTCTCTCTCATTCTCTTTCTCTCAAATAAATAAATAAAATCTTTAAAAAAAAAAAAAGAAATAAAACATTACAAGCACCTTAGGAAACATCCCCCATGCCCCTCTTAGTCACTACCCCCACTGTCCATAAAAGATTTCTCAAACCATAGATTAGTTTTGTCTGTTCTAGAAAGTCATATAAATAGAATTATACTGTATGTATCCTTTTGCATCTCGTTTTGTTTGTTCAGTATTGTGTTTGTAAGGTTCATCCATATTTGCTTCATGTAGCAATAGTTTGTTTTCATTGCTGTATATTATTTCATTTTAATAGTATACTATAGTTTATTTTTCCATTGTACTATTAATAAATATTTTGAGTTCAAGGTTTTCACTATAACAGTATATTTTTATACATATTTTTGGTGCACATTTGTACACATTTATGTTTAATCCACCTGGGAGTAGATTCATGTGTCACAGTTATTAAGAATATTTTTTAAGTGAAATATAATTCACATATTATGAAACTCATCATTTTAAAGCATACCATTTAGTAGTTTTTAGTATATTCACAAAGTTGCACAACCATTATCTCTAATTCCAGATTTTTATCACCTTAAAAAGAAATGGCAAACCCATAACCGCTAACTCCCCATTCTTTTCCTTCCACCCAGCCCCTGGCAACCACTAACCTAATTTCTGTCTCCGTAGATTTGCTTATTCTGGACATTTTAGAAAATGAAATCATACAATATGTGACCCTTTATGTCTGACCTCTTTTACTTAGCATAATGTTTTCATGGTTCATTCCTTTTTATGGCTGAATAATATTCCATTGTTGGAAAATTATTTACCTGTTCATCAGCTGATAGACATTTAAGTTGTCTCCACTTTTTGACTATTCTGAATAATGCTGCTAGGAACATTTGTATACAAGTTTGTTTTGTTTTGTTTGTTTGTTTGTATACAAGTTTTATATGGACATCCATTTCCAGTTCTCTTGGTTATATATCTAGGAGTACAATTGCTGAGTTTTTTGGTAACTCTAACTTTTTGAAGAACTCACTGTTTTCCACAGCATCTGTACCATTTTACATTTCTACCAACAATGTATGAGGATTCCAGTTTCTCCACCTTCTTGTCAATACTTGTTATTGTCTACATCTTAATTATATCTAGCCTAATGGATATGAAATGTTACCCCATTGTGATTTTGATCTACATTTGAAAAGATGTTGAGCACCTTTCCATGTGCTCCATAAGCATTGATCATTTATATGTATATCTTCTTTGGAGTAATGTCTTCAAATTCCTTGCCCATTTTTTTTTATTGTGTTGTCTTTTTATTATTCAGCGGTAAGCGTTCTTTTTATATTCCGGATAGTAGTCCCTTATAAGGTACATGGTTTGCAATTACTCTCATTCTGTGGGTTGTCTTTTTATTTTTTTGATAATGTCCTTCAAAATACAAAAGTTTTAAATTCTGATACAAGTCCAGGTTATCTGTTTCTTTTTTTGTTGCTTGTGCTTTTGGTGTCATCTAAAAAAAATTATCTAATCCAGGGTCATGAGGGCTTAATGGATACTTTTTTCTAAGAGTTTTTAATAGTTTCAGCTTTTATATTTAGGTCTTGATACATTTTGAGTTAATTTTTGTATATGGTATAAGGTAGAAGTCCAAATTCATTCTTTTGCATGTGGGAATCCAGTTGTCCGAGCACCATTTGTTGAAGACTGTTCTCTCTCCCACTGAATGGTCTTGGCAATTTTATAAAAAATCAGTTGACCACATATGTAAAGGTTAATTTGAGAATTCTCCATTCTGTTCCATTGATCTGTATGACTATTCTGCCAGTACCACATAGTACATTTGTAGTAGGTTTTAAAATCTAGAAGTATGAGTCCTCCAAATTTTTTCTTTTTCAGGAGTGTTTTGGCTATCCTTTGTCTCTTTCATTTCCATATGAATTTTAGGACCATCCTCTTAGTTTCCACAAAAAAAGGCAGCTGGCATCATAGAAGGGATTACATTGAATCTTAAGCCAATTTGGGGAGGGATTGCTATCTTAACAATATTAAGTTTTCTAATCCATGAATGTGAAATGTCTCCCCATGTTTTAGGTATTTTTAATTTCTAATTTCTTCCAATGATGTTCTGTACTACTCAATGTATACTAATAATGTTCTGTACAGTTCTGTACTAATGATGTTCTATACTATTCAATGTACTTGCACTTTTGTTAAATTTAGTCCTAAATATTTTGATCTTCTTGATGCTCTTGTAAATGGAATTATTTTCTCAATTTCATTTTCAGGTTATTCATTGCTAAGTGTAGAAATACAATTGGTTTTTTAAAAATACTAATCTTGTATCCTGCAACCTTGTTGAACCCATTTATTAGCTATGATTTTGTGCATGCAAGCACGTGTGGGGGTTGTGTGTGTGTTCTTAGGACTTTACATAAACAAGATTGTATCATCTGCAAATTGAGGTAGTTTTATTTCTTCCTTTCCGATTTGGAAGCCTTTTTTTAGTTTTTTTGCCAAATTGCCCTGGCTAGATTCTCCAGTACCATATTGAATAAAAATGGTGAGAATGAACACCATTGTTATTTCTTGATATTAAGGGGAAAGCTTTTAATCTGTAGTCATTAAATATCATGTTAGTTATGGGATTTTCACAGATGCTCTGCTCTCTTGGGGTTAGGAAGTTTCTTTTTCTAGTTTTAAGTGTTTTTATTGTAAACGGGTGCTAGATTTTATCAAAAGATTTTCCTGCACGTTTTGAAATCATTATATGTTTTTTTGTCTTTTATGTAGATTGTATGTTACATTGATTTTCATATGTTGAACCAATCTTCCATTTTTGGAATAAACCCCATTGGTCTAGGTGTATAATCTTTATATGTTGCTGGATTCAGTTTATTAGTATTTTGTCAAGAAGTTTTACAGCTATTCTTAAGTGATATTGGTCTGTAGTTTCTTCTATTGCCTTTGTCTGGTTTTGATGTCAGAATAATACAAGGATACTTTTTGATGTACACTAAATTTAAACTTTTTTCCCCCCAGAAAATGATCCACAGTCTATTTCTCATAAACTGTTCCGGTGACATATTTCTAGAGAAGCACTGGAAGAGCGTTGTAAGCCAGTCTGTCTGTGATTATTTCTTTGAAGCTCAAGAGAAAGCTGCTGATGTTGAAAATGTACCACCTGTCATTTCAACACCTCATCACTACCTCATCAGTATCTACCGGGACAAGCTCTTCTTTGTGTCTGTCATACAGACTGAAGTGCCCCCTCTCTTTGTAATTGAGTTCCTACATCGAGTTGCTGACACTTTTCAGGTTGGTTATTCATCAAATCTTTTGAACTTAAATTAATCAAGTTAGTTAGGGGTGGGACACATAATTATATTCTTTAATTATCCAGCTTTGGATGTGTCTTCCATCTATCTCTTCTTTTCAACTAAGCATAAATTCATAAACCCTTTTTTTGTAGGGTGCACAGCAGTACACATGGCTGCTCCATTCACTGTTTCAGTAGAACATAGTAATCTCATGGTCATGGAAGCCATATTTATATGTATTACAGATTATGTCATCAGGAAACAGTAATGCCCTCTACATAAAGATCTTTGAATGGTTCCAAAATTTTTATTGGTTATGTAATCTTCTAATATTTACATTTTATTATCTTGCTAAGTATACCAAATAACTGAACACTTAATCTGTGTTTTGGGGGGGTATCTAATCAGGGAAAATTAAGTTCATAGATCACATCCTAGTTTAATGTTTCAGTGTACTCTCTGTCTTAATATATAATAGGAAATCAGTTCAATCTAAAAATATTGAGAAAATATTGAGGAATAGAACTGTGGAGGGTTTTTTCCCTCTGATTTACATCTTAAACAATGAATTATGCTACTCTAAGTTTATCCTTCTGAACAGAGTGTTTAGAAAGCCTTTCTTCATGCCTTCCATTGTGCAATATTATGTACATTTTGTTAAGGACTACTTTGGTGAGTGTTCGGAAGCTGCAATTAAGGATAATGTGGTCATTGTATATGAGCTCTTGGAAGAAATGTTAGACAATGGATTTCCACTGGCTACTGAATCTAATATTTTGAAAGAACTGATTAAACCACCAACAATTCTCCGTTCTGTCGTCAACTCTATCACAGGTAAGGTGAAAACATGCTGCATTAGGAACTGAGCAATTAAAGCTTTATAAATAACTCCTTGTTGCTTATGATCTGGCAGATTATTAAGGTAGTCCAGTTTGGCCAGAGTTAAAGTTAGTGGTATTGTTAAAATGAATGTGTATTTCTTTTCATGGGGAAACTCGGTCTTAAATGATAAAGAAAACTTGATTATTCTCTTTTATTATAGGTTTTTCTGTAGGCCCACAAAAACATTATTACTATTACTTAAAACTAATAAGACTGAATAAATTTTCCCAGTTAATCGTAAAGAAGCCAATATAGTGAGGTTATAAAAGGGAAACCTATATGTGAGGCTTCTTAGAAGAACATTTAGTCTATTTATAGACTGGCATTTTAATATTTAAATTAGCATTATTTTATGTGATGTGATGAAGGTGTTAACTAACACTACCCTGGGTAATCATTGTAGTATATAAGTGTATCAAATCAACATGTTGTATACCTTAAACTTAACACAATGTTATATGTCAATGATATCTCAATAAATGCTGGGAGAAAAATAAAAATTAATAAATAGCATTATAAAACTGGCATTAAGTTGTTACCCCCAAATTACTAGGAAAAAGAAAATTTAAGACTCTCTACCACAGAATACATAGTGTCTCCTCCAAGTCTTTTATACATGCAGAATTATTAAAACAAAAAGAGATAGGGAATTAGTCTATTTGTGAGATCTCACGCATTGTGGGCCTTGTACTTGTGTTATAAATTTCTAATTTTTGTTTATTTCTTGAGTATAGCTAGAAATTAAGTACATCCAGATGATAGTATTTTTTGAGAGTATTGAAGTCTTCTAGAGAAAGATTTCTGTGAAATGTTACGTGCCACACCAGCTATGCTGTCTGCCATTTTAAACCCCTCTCGAAGTGTATTGACCTAAAAAATGGGGCAAGAGAGGCCTATGAAAAAGCTTTATTCATCTTCTGTATAAGGCGGAGCATTAGGAGAAATTCAAGGAAAGATAAGATGGAGTAAGTGTGCCTAAAACTTATGCTCTGTTTGGGAGTTTGGGAAAAAAAAATTAAAGTACATAAATAATATAAGATTGTAAAAGGCAATTCCATACTTTATAAACAATACAAGGACACAGAAAGTATACATGATATACTTTACAAAACTATAAAAATTTCTTTTAATTACACATAAACATTCATACAGACAAAAAAGTTCTAAAATGTTTTCAATGACCATCTCCAACTAAGGAACTACATACTATATTTTTGCTTTATACTAATTTCTAAAATAAACATGTATTTTATAGTTACTAAAATATAGAATGAAAATATATAGGTTATTAAGGCAGTGCATTATGAAATTAAAGAAAATGGTTCAGTAGATGAACTGTGGTGCTTGGCCCCAGTGCAGGGCCCTAGAGAATCAGCAGAATTTAGGGAGGGAGGGAGGAAGGAATAAGAGCATTCTATAGGTGGAACTATATGAGAAAAAACACAAAGTGAAAAACCTTGAATTGTATGAATTCATTTGGCAGGAACAGAGCTGTTTTTTTAGCTGAGTAATGAGATATAAAACTTAAGAGTTGAGGAAATTCTTGAATGGTAGGCTAAATATTTAATTTTTATCATAAAGCCAGTGTGGAAACATTGAAAGTTTGAACAGGAAGGTGAAAGCAGTGTTCTTAGAAAATTCTTGAAAGCAAAAGGTTTGGAGAAACAAACACCAATCAAATTAGACTGTAAAGTTGTATATACAGTATGATTGCAACTATTTTTAAGGTGCAGTCAGAAAAAAAGCAAACTTATCAAAATAGAAAAAAATAAGTGCAACCCATTTATGAGGGAAATGTTTAAAGAAATATACCAAAATGTTAATGGTAGTTGTAGTTTGGTAATAGGAAGATAGATTCTTTTTATAAAAGCCACTTTTCTGAACTTTCCATGTGTTGTTACTAAGCATGTACTACTTTTGAGTTGGAAATGTAAATTAACCAAAATGTTAAATATGTCACAGCTCAAGGGTATGTTTTGGACAACTAGACTTATTTTCAGACATATGTCAATTTACCAGTAAATTAGCCAGATATTAAACATGAGCCATATTGCAGCCATATGGGTGTGCCGACTTAAAAATGGGAAAAGAATGTGTTCTTCATCCAATTACTCCGCTGAGGCCTGCTTGGCAGCATATCATGTAGAATTTAAGCTGAATACCAAAGGGCCTACTTATCACTCTGTATTCTCGGTGGAGACGTTTTATCAGCAGAAGGTTTTAAAACAACTAGCCTCTTTTCTTCATCAGTGGCAGCATAACGAGATTCTGTTGTTGAGCCACTGAAATTAGGTTAGGTTACTGTTAACACACAGGAAGCAAAAGATAAGTAAATGAATTTAACCTGGTTTGGCACATAGAGGACCACATGGCCTATTTCTGTCTTCTAGAAATTTGATCATGTTAGTATGGATATATCTCCCAACAATTCTGGAAACTATCCACAACGTCAATGAAGAAAAACCCAAACATTAAAGAAGCAGCTACGGCATTTTTTTTTCCTGTTAATAGCTTTTCTTTCTTTCTCTTTTTGTTTTTAAAGTAAACTATACACCCAATGTGGGGCTCAAACTCATGACCCACAACAGGTCAAGAGTCGCACACTCTACCGACTGAGCCAGCCAGGCATCCCTGTTAATAGCTTTCCTGATCACCATTTTATGTATTACCTTTGCTTTCTCCTTTTCCGGTTTTCTAGGCAGTAGTAATGTTGGGGACACACTCCCCACTGGGCAGCTGTCCAACATCCCATGGCGCCGGGCAGGGGTAAAGTACACAAACAATGAAGCCTATTTTGATGTCGTTGAAGAAATAGATGCAATTATAGATAAATCAGGTAATTGTGGGCATGTGGTCTTATTTGGGAAAAACAGTTGAGCTGACATAAGCTGAATAGAAAATTGAAATCCCTTGGTAGTATGGTTTCAGCAGAAAGGCATTCATTTCTTAATAGCTTAAAAAACTGTTTATTTTGCCCAGAGGTTACATATAATTTTCATAACCACTAGCTGAGATCTGCCAAACCTTTGTAAATCAGATCTCATGCTGCCTTATTTTAAACCAGTTATTACCCTGTATGCCTCTCCCTCTTGCCGTTTTTTCAACATTTATTGTTTATCTGCCATGCACCATACTTTTGCTACCACTGTATATGCAGTACTTCTAATAAAGACCCCAGATAAAATAGCGGTACTGTATTAGAACCATAAAATTTTATTAAAAACCTCTAGTCCAACCCTCACATTTTATGCATAAGGAAACTGAGGCTCAAAAGCGTTTAGTAATCTGCTTAAGGTCACACAGCTAGTTGGTGTGTGAAAATGAGCTATTGTGAATTAATAGCCAATATCTTTTCTTCAGTGAGTGCCCTTTTCATTATAAAATTCCATCATACAGAATGAATAGCTGTATTATTACAGAATAATGGCTCCTATTTCTTGAAAGTTAACAGCTTAGTCCATTTCAATGAGAAATTTTCCTCATTTTTAAATTCCATTAAAAATATTTTAACTTCACTTTTTTTTTCTAAGAGGGAAAGAGTTGGGGGAGAGGGCAGAGGCAGAGGGAGAGAAAGAATCTTAAGCAGGCTCCACACCCAGCATGGAACCCAAGGCGGGGCTCTATCTCATGACCCTGAGATCATTGACCTGAGCCGAAACCAAGAGTCAGACGCTTAACCAACTGAGCCACCCAGGCACCCCAAAAATACTTTAATTTCATATCCAGCTGTCTTACAAGGTTGACTCTATCAAGATAGAGGCAGGTTTGGGGCACCTGGGTGGCTCAGTTGTTAAGCGTCTGCGTTCAGCTCAGGTCATGATCCCAGGGTCCTGGATCGAGTCCCGCATCGGGCTCCCTGCTCTGCGGGAAGCCTGCTTCTCCCTCGCCCACTCCCCCTCCTCGTGTTCCCGCTCTCGCTCTGTGTCTCTGTCAAATAAATAAATAAAATCTTAAAAAAAAAAAAAATAGAGGCAAGTTTGATATTCCTTAGAGTTACCACAGTCCTACCAGAGTTAGGTGTGGGCCCTGGTACTTAGTGAAGAAGCTGTCATAACCAATGTAATGGATCCCCTGTCCACTAACTTGTTAGTAGATGTGCATGTTTCATTATATCTGACACCCAGGAGGTGTCTCCATAACTTCAGATACAGTGATCATTCTAGTAAAGGCTCAGATTCCAGTGATTTTATCACTTTCTTTCTTCAGGATCTACAGTCTTTGCAGAAATTCAGGGGGTCATTGATGCTTGCATTAAGCTATCTGGAATGCCTGACCTTTCTCTTTCTTTCATGGTAAGTTTTGTTCTCCTGTCCTATAGCTCTTTACATGCCCAATACATATGAAGTACCAAATGAAATGATAAATACTAAGAGATGTTTTTTTATCTTAGACTGTAAAGATTATCTCAGAAATATTGTAAGATTGATTTATTTAGAGAGAGAGAGAGAGCGCGCGCTTGAGCTTGAGCAGGGGGGAGGGGCAAAGGGAGAGAGAGAGAGTCTCAAGCAGACTCCATACTGAGCCGGGAGCCCAACATGGGGCTCGATCTCACAACCCTGAGATCATGACCTGAGCCGAAATCAAGAGTCAGCCACTCAACTGACTGAGCCACCCAGGCACCCCCTATCTCAGAAATATTCTTAGCCAGCTTCCCAAGATAGTGACTTACATGATGAGCATGGCCTTTATGGAAAGCTGAGGAGAGGTCTTCTCCTGGGTGTGTTAGAAGTGGCTTAAATAGCTAACTGACTTCTGCAAATCTGTAGTCTCACTTACTGAATTACTTGCTTTGCTGGTATGAAAGGGCATTGATCTTTTGTGTCATTTTAGACTCAGCATGATACACTACTAAGAAAAGAGAACGGAGTTCTTGTGCTCACTTGTCCTGTCCCACATATAAAATATTTGTGGGGCACCTGGGTGGCTCAGTCGGTTAAGCAGCCAGCTCTTGATTTTGGCTCAGATCATGATATCAGGGTCCTGGGATCGAGCTCCATGTCGGGCTCCATGCTCAGTGGGGAGTGTGCTTGAGGATTCTCCCTCCCCCTTTCTCACTTTCTCTCTCTCAAATAAACGAATAAATCTTTAAAAATATATGTATTTGAAAGCCTTGTGAAACCATTAAGTTTGTGTTATTGTGGTCATAGTAACAAACTCTTAACATGACTGTTTTATCCTTAGGGAGTATATTAATTTCTCATAATATCTGAGTAGAGTTGCCATATTCCATGCACTCTATGAATACTGCTGTCTTGTTTTCCTGGCAGAACCCACGGCTTCTAGATGATGTCAGCTTCCACCCCTGCATCCGGTTCAAGCGCTGGGAATCTGAAAGGGTTTTGTCATTTATTCCTCCAGATGGAAATTTCCGACTCATATCATATCGTGTCAGCTCACAAAAGTATGTTGATGCATCAACTAGAAATCTGCAATCATGTATCAGTGTGATGGGTATTCATCTTACCTTTTTCATTCTGACAGTGGGATACTTGAATTCATCACTGCTCTGTTTAGCCATGGCTCACCAGGAAACTCGGGAAGAACTGGTGAAAATATGTATCTAAAATAATCAGTATATCTTATATTTGAGAATATGAAGTAGTAGTAAAAGAGACTAGTAAACATACCTGAGAACAAACAAGCATTTTGGACTCTGCATAAGCTATGCAAAACCTTGAACCCATGGCATAATTTTACTGTGGTCTACAGACTTCATAGCTGACAGAAGGACACAAACACATCTCCAGCTGTCTAGGCTATCTCCCAACTAACTGGCTTCAGGTCACTCTTTTGTGTACTAGGGTTTAAATGAATTGACATTGTGGGTTGTAAATGGTTTGTGCCTTGAAAATACCAGAAGGTATTTGGGTAATACCAGATGGGACTCAAAAGCAGAGGAATTATTTCTTGGCTCTTACCACATAGGGACTGTTTTATTTAGGATAATTTTAAATTATCTTTTCTGTGGGATCTTAATTCTTCATGTGAGGCCTATTTGCCCCAGTTGTTTATACTATCTTGATTCCTGTCTTGATGTGTATACTTATTGCTCAGAAATTGTGTAATTCCTCATGTGCTGGTGAGTACCTCTGGTGAGTACCAGTGAATGCTGAGTCTCCCATTCTGGGGGGTATATGGCCCTATCGTGGAGTCAGAGGTAGAGTAGGATACTCTGGACTGAGGTTTCAGTGCTCCCTCAAGAGCTGTCTCACACCATTAATTACGTTTGTGGTTGTGTCTTTCTCTTTTCAGTCTAGTGGCAATACCGGTCTATGTGAAACACAGCATCAGCTTTAAGGAGAACAGTTCTTGTGGTAGATTTGATATTACGATTGGACCAAAGCAGAATATGGGAAAAACTATTGAAGGAATCACAGTAACAGTTCACATGCCAAAAGTTGTGCTGAATATGAACCTGACACCAACACAAGGCAGCTATACATTTGATCCAGTCACCAAGGTACAGCCACCTCTAATCAAGAGTGAGCAAATGTTTCTGCGGTCTTTGACGATGGCAGGGAGGGCAGAAGGAAGGGTTTAATGTCTTGGTTGAAACTAAAGTTCCTAACAAAACCTGGAGAGCGTCCTGTGCTGTGCCCTGGCCACTGGCTGTGGAGGGAATCCCGCATCTGCTGCTGAGGAGATGAACTGAAAAGTGAGACTCATTCTGTTCTCCTTCGGAGTGTGCCTTTCCTCATCCATTGATAATCTAGAGATGTACTCACTGAGGAAGAAGATGTAAAAAGCTTTTTTAAAAAGAGAAAAACATTATCTGGATATAAAAAGTCAGTATTGTAGTCTATTAATTGTTAAATCTTCTGTAGAAATTGATCATTAAGACCTTTCTTTTTAATCTAAAAGCACTGTTTCATACTCTTCCACAGGGGATGCTGGCTAGGAAAGCTGCTTCTCACCATATATAAACGTGCCTCTAGCAAAGGGTTTTCAGAGAAATTGTAAAAGATGATTTTCTGTCAGCTTTCGGCTTGGGTAAAAAGTATGATTCTTTTCAACAGCAGAGTCATTGAGCTGCCTGATAAGTGAACAGGCATACTTTTAAATAAAATCATTGAATGTCAGAGATCATCTACTCCAGTCCTAAGGATTTGAAGAACCTCCCCAGAGACTACGCAGGGCTGAGGAATGAAGGGAGAGCTCCACATCCCTGGCCCTTCACCTTGGCTTCAACTGTAATAGCTTCACTTTGTTGACTGTTACTGAGCTTCCGCACTAAAGATTTTACTCGAACAAAGAAAGCTAAAAGTTTAAAAAACACCAATTTAGGTCCATTTTCTCATGGTACAGAAAAGTAAACTGAGACCCAGAGACTTACAGTGAAGGTGGTATAGTAGAAAGAACATTTGAAATCAGATTAGGTGCAAACCCCAACCTTGCCTCTACACTAGCTGTGTGACCTTGAACAAGTCATTTGACCACTGAGCCTCAGTTTCTTTGTTTGTAAAAAGAAGACAAAATCTATATCACAGTCCTCTTTGAGATAATGTATGAACAGTGCTAAGCACAGTGCTCTATCCAAAAGTAGGTAGATGCTCTACAGATGTTGGTTCTCTGCCCTCACCATTCCAAGTCACCGACCTGATTAGTCGTAAAATTCCGTGAAGATCCCAGGTCTCTTGTTTCCAAGACACTGTGCTTCATTCTGTACAGAAGTTTATGGTGTCTTTGAACATTTGTCTTTAGTAAATGGTTCAGACTGTATGTTTTTTATGTCTTTTCAAGGTACTAACGTGGGATGTGGGAAAAATTACTCCACAAAAGCTCCCAAGTCTTAAAGGACTGGTAAATTTACAGTCCGGAGCACCCAAGCCAGAAGAGAATCCAAGTCTCAACATACAGTTCAAGATCCAGCAACTTGCTATTTCTGGTAAGGATAAGTTTTGACTTGTGTTTAAGGGTGAACTGAGTTTTGCTGAGGTCAGCTGTCAGGAGCTTAGAAGGGTAGGAGCATTCCCTCTTTAGAAAGAACAGCAGCTCCAGTTTGCCTGTCACACTGGGCAACAGGGCTGTCCTCTCAGGTACGGTGATTTTGCAGAGCACCTGATTTCACACCGCTTTCTTCCACCGTACCCTCTTCATCCAAGCACTAAGGAAGGGACTCATTCCTACTCACAGAAAGAATTATCCATAAAAGACATTGCTTGCCCACATGGGACTCTAAACTAAAACCACCCCCCCCACACAGTGCTGTAATATGTGAGTAGTGGAAGGGAGATTGCTTGCAAATGGTAGAAGGGACACTTGGCTAATGTCAGATTTACTGGGTAGTGTTCATTGCTAAACAAATAATTGTTGATTGCTGTGGCCAGGAAAATAATTTGTTCCTTTCCTTACCTATTCTTTTTGACACAGGCTTAAAAGTAAACCGCTTGGACATGTATGGGGAGAAATATAAGCCATTTAAAGGAGTCAAATATGTCACGAAAGCTGGAAAATTCCAAGTGAGAACATGAGAAGAGGCCAAAATTCCTCAAGATCTGTTTGTTTTCCTAGTGTCATTATAGTTTATTACTGTTAGGTACCAAGTGGGTGGGCGTCCATATTCTAGTCCAAGCATTCCTATTGAGCTACACACAGCTAACGAAGTTGCTTAGTAATCAATGTAGGGTTCTGAAGAGCTATAAGCTAAGGAAACTTTGAATGACTTAGCTGATTTTGTATCTTTTCAGTTAGGAAGATTCTGGAGGTGATTGCCTCCATAGGGGGACCTCTGCTGGAGGCTGCACATTGTAACAGTAAAGGCAAAAGGCTACAGTGATAACCTCTCCCCTAAAACAAGTGAACTGGTCTCAGCAGGAGCCGTCTCCATCTGTAATACGATGTATCAAGTGCAGCCCAAGGGCACACCTGATCTTAGCCGGCCCAAATCAACATCTGTCCCAACAGAGGAAGTTCCCCCCACCCCAAGAAGTTTACAAAAAACTGCCTCTTCAAGTGTTTGCCTTATTCAGCTTTTCACTTGTGCCATTAAGCAAGCACTGTAGCAAAAGCCACTTCCACTGGGCCTGGCAGGGAGCCCCACGGCTCCAGGCTCCATTTTCACTGTACTTGGTCTTGTATTTTTTATAAATAAGATTTTTACGTAATGCTCAGATTTTGATTTACAGGGACCTTGCTGCAGGAAGTACCGTCTCAGTTTTTGTGCCACTAGTTCAGCTGTTAGATAGCATAGTCAAAATTATTTGTATCAAAGGGGTGAATGCTTTATTAAGGCAATAAAAGGGAACACTACTTCTGCTTTTAGGAAGTTATTGCAAGCACAGGCATTTGAGATTTGAAGCAAATTAAAGCGTAAAAGAGAAACTTAAGTGAACTTTGCCACCTTCATGTTTTATAAAGCTTATCAACACCACTTAAACCATCGTTAGCCTAAAGGCCTCAAGCCCTAGTTCAGCAAAAGAAAGAAAATGTGCCTGCTTCACTATCGTCACTTTTTTTTAATCAATTTTATCTTTTTTACTGTTGTTCTTGAGGTCTTGAACTTACCTGCATCCCTTGTCTTTAGGGGGGAGCTCCCATTTCATAGTGTGTGCTTCCCAAGGCTACAGTGGCCAATAGGTTCCTTCCTGAAACTGTTGTCGTAATTGTTACTTGAACGTCTCTACTGTACTGTCTTGAGTACTTGGAAGTACATGATACTGAGGCAGTAACAAGATCCTCAGTAACATTGACGAAACCATATTAATCATCTTGGTTGGCAAGTCAGTCTAGAGTTGTATCATTTCACTCAACTTCCTGGCTTTTGATGTCCTTGCCCAGACATTTTGCCTCATTAGACAGGAAGAATGGAGAAAGGCTGAGAGATACAAGTGCTTGTTCTTCATGGTCCCATTTGTTCTTGCTTATGCTGTTAGTTTTCTTCTCTTCGTGACTCCATTCTTTTCATTCCTCTTGGCTTATAACTCCCTTTTCCATATCATGCTAAGAATGGCCCTTAAATTCATCTCTTTCTGCTGTCAAGGGCTAGTGGTCGGTGCTGCTACAGAGAGCCCACCAGACAGCAGCCTTCTTACCTTTGCCTGCCTAGGATACCCAGCCTGCCTTTCATCTAATAGGAGATGGCACTTTTTGCAAATTTGAAATTTCTTGGGTAACCAATATCAGCTTGGCAGCTAAAATCAAGATGTTGCCAAATATTTATTTATTCCCTTTGCCTAACACTGATTACCCAGTCCAATTGCTTTTATTTTTAATGTCTTTTAATGTCCTATCTCAAAAGAACAATCAGTATATTTGCTTTTCTTTCTGTACAATCCCTAATCTCAACCATGTATATCTGGACTGTCCAATTTTCTTTTTGTGCTATCTTCTCTTATATATAAATAAGCAGATTACATGCCAAGAGTCCCTGGTCTCTAGCAATTTCTGCTGAAACTTCCAAGTAGACTGTTTCCTTTTACAATTAAATTATTGTACTTATTAATTTGAATCCAGTATATCCTTTCTCTAATCTGGTTATACTGTCAATAAAAAGATGGAAGCAGCAAGTTGGTTTTTTAGCTTGACTGTTGATTGAGCGTTCTCAGATGGGCACGCCTCAGTGTCAGAGCAGGCTAAACATGGTCAGTTTTTGTTCTGTATCGTCCCATAAGGTGTAACGGTTGCTGCAAGACACTTGCAGGTGTTGCTCTCTTAACCTCAGTATGCTAACAGCCATGGATACTTTCTCTGAGCATCACCCTCTGGCCAGAGACTGAGCAGTAAGTGATCAAAGTTACTCTCCCTATCACCACCACCACCACCTACTAAATAACAAAGATGCATGAATATTTAGTAGTAGTAGAATAGTTTTCAAACACAGAATTCCAGCTAATCTCAGAAGTGCCCCATTTTATAAATTCTTAAAGGAGATCTCCTAAGAGCAAATGTAGATGCTCGTTCTCTGCATAAGGAAGTTACCATCATACAGAGAATTCATGTGATGGGTTCATTCCTAAAGTGGTGCTACAGAACAGCCCTTGGAAGATGCTGCTCTTCACTGTTCTTAGAGTCCTCTGATTGGAGAAAACAACTAAAAAATATAATGCAGCAGGAAGACAGCACCCGTGAACATATGGTGAGTAACAAAAATGAGACCATGAAATCTGTTTTCAGATACTGTCAAGCTAATTCCGTAGCCTTGGACATTTCTCTTTAACTCCAGCAGTCTGGAATCTTGCCTCCCTAGTCAGCAGCACTTCTAAATCAGCCATAAATGTAGTCTGCAGCACTATCCCTCTGTAATGATCCCCTTTCAGATCCAGAAAATCAGGCAAAAACAGTGAAGCGTCCATTCTCCTCCCAAGTACCTACTCCTTTTAGTCAGTTCTTCCTCAAGCAAGAGGAGTATGTCCCCCAAAGCTAGCTCTGCCTTATAGTCCGGGTGGATCTCTGACAGCCTTGTTGTTCTATATTGGGCTTTGAAATATAAAAAAAAATAGACCTGTGGTATAACAGCTTTGGCTTCTTAGGGGTGATGGTCTCCACGACTAGCTAGCAGTTTTTAAGATGAAAACAGACTACTTCAACCAGAGGATGATCCACATCTTCTGGCTGTTTTCTTCCTATTGTTCACCCCGGTCACCTCCTCCTAGTGTAAAATCCCCAAAGTTGTGCTTTATTACGCAGACCCTTGTGAAGTAAATACGCTGCTGCTACTGTATAGTAATGTTGTTCATCCAGTACACCACTAGGATTAAAGAAAAGTCTTCAGTTTCCAGATCCTGAGGATTAGTTTCATTGGCTATTTTTCAAAACAGAGGAGAAAGCGGAACTAAACGTTTTTGCTGAAATAATATACCCATCATTTAAAGCATTATTTATACAAATGCACTTTATTGTTTTAAACAGAACAAAAGAAGAGGCAGAAAATATTTGCATATAACAAATCCTAGCTTATAAATGTAGTTTTTTAGTGGTGATGTCTCTAATCAGTCTTTAGGGGTTTTTTGTTGTGTTTTTTTTTTTAATTTGCTTCACTGTGTCTTGAGCACTGATATTAGAGAAAAGCACATCGGCATAAAGTGTAAACCAGTGTCTCAAAACACTGGAAGAACATGGAGAGCAAACGTGATTTTTCTTATTTCCTCTAAGTAATCTTTCATAAAACAAAAGGTGATCTTTGGCATAGATTCATACTTTAAAGGCATTAATATTGCATTTATATCAGGTAAGCAACTATACAAATATGCTGAGGGCCTTGAAAATAATATTCATCAGTTAAAATAGAGGAAGCCTGAGTGTACAGTACCAACTGAAGACAAGTTTTACACATTCGATGTTGGGATTTAACACACATTGGAGGTGAGAAGAAAGGACATTCAGGCAACGGTTCTTACTCCTTTACTCATCCAGTTCTGGCTTTGGGAAGAAGTAGGATTTCATGTGCTGGGCAATGCTTAGACAGCAGTGATAAGTGCAAAAAAGGAAAAATTCTTCTCTCTCACTTTGCTAATAGGAAACTTACGGTGCTAATTAAATATTATACCCATTACTCGCGAGCATTCGTACTTGGGAGAGAGGAGAGGATACAGGGCTTGGTTAAGGGAGGTAGGAATATACTGAGGACTATTTCCCATTGATTATCCCCAACAGTGCCAGAATTCCAGTCTGCAAGTACCAATCTCCCTTAGGTAGGAAGTGCCCTTCAGACAGGATTGCCTTTCTATTAAACATTCCTGGGGGGCAAGCACCAATTCTTAGGACTGAATTTCAAAAGGATAAAAAGGATCTTTCAAAATTACAATGAACAAGCACTTATCTTTAAAATCTTGTTTAGGAAGGGTATGAGGGAAGAATACAAAAGTCAGGATTGGAGAAATGATTTGGTTAAAAACTAAATGCAGCATTTCAGCTCAGAAAGAACAGTAAGAGCTAAGAATGAACGATAAGGCCTCAGCACAGACCTCTGCAGGCAGTGACAAAGCATGAGGCGCCTGGGAGTGGCCCTGCCCGGAAGATGGGCAGGGCGTCGCCCGGCTACTCTGCCCCTCCCGTGGCAGAGAGCACCAGGACACACAGTGTGGGGGTTGCCTACCTTCACAGGCCGAGGCGGGATACAGGGTGGGAAGTTTCCCTACATAGAGGTTGCTCGGGCAAGGTAAAGACAATTGTGTGATTCTGTGATTTCCTCCTGAGAGTGAAATTTGGTTTTGCACTGTAGGAAATTAGGATTAAACTGGGGAAGGGCAAGAGGCGAATCCAGGCCCCAAAAGCTGGGGCTCCCCAGAGGCCTTTTTCCCTTGTAGCAGCAAATCTCACTTCTGAAAAGAACCCAGATAGCACAGCTGGGGTCAGGAGCAACATGGAAAGCCCAAAACAAATTTTGGAGGCACAGTGATTTTCTTCTTAACAACTTGCCTGGGCCCTGGGTCTTGGGAGCCTGGTGGGAAGAATTGGGGATGGGTGGGGGGTGGCAGTGAAAAGGAAGCAGAAGAGGAACTGTCCCCTAGGGAACGAGGGCAGAGCAGGGTGTCTTGGCTAGTGTTCAGTCTTGGATTCTGAGCTTACGTGAAGTCCATGGACTAGAAACCCAGTCTTCCTATTGGGATAGAGTGTGCAGGAGTTTAACTGTGTTTGAGAATACAGGCTTTATACGGAGAAACAAAGTGTCCAAGACAAGAGTATAAATGGTTTCTAAAGTGAAGAGGCCCCATTCCTTTCTGTTATGTTAGGCCAGGATGTGGCCTATAACCCCCTAGCAATTCTCTGCATCTTCTGGGGCTCAGATCATTTCATTCTGTTTAGTAGGGGTTTCTGTGCCAGCCAGGTTTGACCAGGTGCCTACTGGTACCAGGGAGTCTTTCTAACCCAGCGCAGTGTAAATCCAGCATCTGTTCGAATTTTGATTGAAGCAGCTTCTGCTTCTCGAACAGTCTCCTTCACAGACTGCATGAGGTTCTGGGCATTGTGAACCAGCATCTCTGTGGCCTGCAAGGAAAGAGAAACTCTCCGTTACTTACCGTCCCTGATGTAGCCCTTCCTCCAGAACCGGCCTAAGCCTGGCGTGGACTGCAGGTTACCCTACTTGCAGCTGGCATCCCCGTACTTGTCGCATCCCTGGTGGGTTAGGGCGAGCACCAAAAAGAACCCCAAAAGGCCATCCATGATTATGTACTATATCCTCAGCCGGCCTCCGGCACATACCCTTTCCTGGTCTTCAAACAAGCTCCTGCCTCGGGCTCTTGCTCTTCCCTCTACCTGGAGTGCTTTTCCCTCATGGTTCAGCCCTCACCTCCTTTAGATCTTTGCTCAGATGTCAGTCACTTTGGTAAGCCATTCCCTGCTCACCTTATTTTAAATCACAAACACCTTCCCAAGGGACAGCATTCCTCACCCTCCAATTCTTCATTTTTCTCCACAGAACCCATCATTACTAACTGATACGCTTCATGTAAATTTTACCTAGTTTTTTATGTTTTACCTGATTTTATTTAAAATTTAAGTTCTACAAGGGCAGTGATTTTTGTGAGTTTTGTTCACTGCTGTGCCCCGTGTTAGGCCAGTGCCTGGCACAAAAGAAGTATTTCATAAATACTTAATTTTAATAATGAATGAAAAAATAACCAAATGAACAAACCAATCATAAATCCATGAAAATCTAAATAAGTAAATCTCCTAAACACACAAACTTACAGGACTAGGATCACACTAGTACTCCCAACACAGGAACTCAGAGAACTTACTGATCCATTAGCTCACTAATTTTTTTTAATTCTTAACTATTTTTGAGCCAACAAAAAACCATTTTTGAGCCACAGACCCTTTGAGGATTTCATGCGGTCTTCCCTGGATTCTTCTCTGGAAAATGCTCACGTGTGTAAAATTTGTCCATGCAATTTCTGAGGGTTCATCAGCTCTGAGAGGCATGACTATGGGCTTAAGTTCCTGGTCAGCTGATCTTTCCACTCAGTCAACAAAGAGGCTGAGGCCCAGATAGGTTCGGAGATTTGCAACCACACTCACACAATTGTCAGGATGAGAACTCAAAACTTCTGACTTGCAGTCCTGTGTTTTTGCATTCTACCACAGTCAGTTTCTATCTTTTTTTATTGTAATATGAGGGGGAACGTAGTAGATATTCCCAGAATACATTTGTGTTGGTTAATTAAATGACATGGTCTGAAAGTATGAGTCCTAGCCTTCCTTCTCTGTTTCTTCCACTTCCTTTTCTTGGGGCAGATGAGATCACATGACAGGAAACAGCCCAGTGCCCAAACCCTGCCTAGAATACACGGAAGTTAGGGGTGAAGATCCAATCCCCAAGGTGTACGAGGAGGGTGAGGGTGAGAGCTGTTGGATTAAAACATGGCAGTGAAAGCAGCACCCCTGGCACCGGATGGTAGCCTCCCTGTCTCCTCCAAGGCGCTCCTGGCCTAGAGATCAGGGATGGTCTCCCTAACTACCTGTGAGTCCCCCAGAAGAGGGACTGTGTCTATTTTTCTAACTCCCCTATACAGCGCCCAGTACAGTCTCACACGCACCCCCGTGTCCGTAGAGCCTGTCCAGGCAGTTCAAGAAAAGACGCGCCACCTACGGTAGGACGACGTTGGAAGCAGGGCTCACAGCAGGGCCTACTAGGGAAGAGATACAGAGACCAAGAGGTGCTCAAAGGAGGGCTTTCCCAATCGCCCCGGGCCACATTTCCAGGAGGCAACGAAGGAGGACAGACTCCAAAACGTGGTTGCCAGCCCTTAAGAGAACCCTCCCACCATCCTTATTTCAATGTCTGTCAAAGAATCCAAGAGAAGCACCTCCTTTGAGCTGGCATTTCAGCCTCCGCGCACGCCTATCTCAGGCCCCTGAAAAGCCGACACTCTTCATCCTCCCCGAGGTGCTTCTCACCCAGTGAGCTGGGAAGCAGAAGTGCCCTCCGGCCACAAAGACACAACGGGCAGGAGTGAACAGGCACTGGAGGCCTCCAGAGAGTCACACCTACTCCACGGAGACAAAGAACTGAGCTGAGTCCCAAGTGTTACTGGCACTTCACCCCAGGCCTCAACTTCCCATCTGTCAAGTGACAAAAGTTACCCAAGAGCTTTCCTTCCCCTTTGAAGTTTCTGATGCATCTGCCCAACACAGATGCCCTTCTGAGAGAGTTAAAGACTCCATTCCGCATACTGCATACTCAAATCACAGGTCAGATTTCCCCCAAAGCTGAATCAGGTTGCTGTGAAGTGGCACCGAAGCTGTTGGCAAGAAACCAGAAGCAGCAGACACGTACCTGCTCAGACTCCTCGTCACTGATGTTGGTCCGGCCCAGCATGGTGGCCTTCACCGTGGACAGGATCTTGAGCTGGGTGCTTATGGTTGGGATTCGCTCACACACCTAAGAAGCAAACTTAGTTTAGCATGTTTCTAATGTTTTCCTTGCCCGCAAGCTCTTTGAGGGCAAGACTTATCCACCCCCTCTGTATTCCTAGAGGCTGGTGTGCAGAAGGCATGCAATATATCAGCAGCAGGATTCTACCTGCTTTCCCCCTGGGATCTACTGATCCTTTGTTCAGAAAGGAAGCATTATAACTTTTTCATTTGATTAGGAAAGAAATTTTCCTGAATCTGTCTTTCCCAAATATACATGTCTATTTCCCCTTTCTGCTATTTCATCAGAACTCCTCCACCTCCTTGCTCATCCAGTTTTCTCTCTCCTGCTTTCTCCCTCCCACACCTCCGACTCTGACACACACACACAAGTACCTGTAAGAGGTTGGTTCTAATCCGCTTATCTGTGCACTGCTTGGCAACCTCCTTGGCCAACCGCGTCACCTCATCTGAGGCCTTGGCAATGTCCTTGGCACACTGAATCAGTGCCCGCTTGGTACCACTGCCCCCTCTTACCAGCCGAGACATCTCCGCCATCAGCAGAGCCATGCGCTTGGCTGCTGCGATGATGTCATTGCCCTAGAGAGAGACACAAAGACATAATGTGAGCCCAGCCCACAGTGGCCAAGTGAGGGAAGGAAGTAGAAGCACAGAGAAGAGAGGAGGGAGCCTGCTGCTCTAGCAGCCTCTGGAAGGGTGAGGAGAGAAGAACAGGACTCTCTTGAGCGATACGGACAGCACAGGAGGACGGAGACAAGAGTGAGCCGGGCACTCCCCCCAGCACTCAGTGAGACAGAGCGAGACGACCCCACTGAAAAAAGGAAGACCTGCAGATTAGTCTGGAAGGGCAACAGGTGCGCCCCTGGCATAGCACTGAGCAAGCACTTCATCTCCAAGTTAATCATGTCAATCAAAATGAGGACGGGACGGAGAAGTTGGTTAAACAGGCATCTTCCTTTCTAGAGGGGGAAAGCAGGAGAGCTAGCTTGAGGGGAAAAATACAGAGGAGCCTTTCCAGACGCTGAAATCATCCACTTCACCCTAATCCTTGTTACAAATAAGGACTGTGGCTGCTGAGCTAGAATTTAAACCAAGTAACTATGATCAGCCTTGGTGAGAAAAGATCTATTTTCTCACCTAGACAGCTCCTGCCCTCCCTGCTACTGCCTCTTATTTGTCCTGTCAGCCTCAGGGAACATGTTATTTTAATTTGTCACATTTAAAAAGGCCATGAATCAATTCTTCAGTCCTCTCAGCTAAGTGGCTTGAATTAAAGAAACCTTCAGCTAAGAGCAGAAAAATAAAAATCATGAGTCAAGCTGTACATGGAACCCCCACTCCAGCTCATGGTGGGTTACCTTCGAGGGGGCATTTGGGTTCATTAAAACCCTCGTGGGTCATAATAAAGAGCTGTGCAAGGAATTTACTTTATGCCCTCAAAAGGTGCACCTTTTGGCTGCTAACAACCAAAAATAACACTGCAATGTTCAAAACTACCTCAAAGGTCAGGCCCTACTCATTTTTCCCCTCCTGCTTTTCAATTCGCTGTACAAGGCAGTGAGGCGTCCACAAACCATGCCAGCCGCACGGCACCCTGTGAGACCCCCCGCAGGCATCACGAGGTGGCCAATCGCTATGCCGGGAGGCGTGTGACATCTCAGGCAGTCGCGGAAACCAGAGAGAATACAGGGATGGGAAGAAGTCACGAGAACAGGGGCAGGTTAGACAAGGCCGTTGGCCCATCTCTTCTAGTGTAGACCTGGGATCGTTCCAGGATTCATGAACTTGATTAGAAGACAGTGTGCTGCCGGGGTTAGTTATTACCCATCACTCTTCAAACCCTTTCTTCTTGCAACATGCTACCTTCAAAGGGAAAAAAGTGATCGCCCTCTTCCTCCACTCCCCACACTAGTGTCGGTTCGGTCCCAAGGCCAAAGCTCTGTGGCTGCCCATCCTGCAGCCCTGAGTGCTCTCTCAGCCCCAGCCCCAGCCCCTCCCCCTGGAACACCTGGACACACAGTCGGTGAAGCCCCCTTCCCTGTGGGTTCCCATTTAGGCCAGCATCTGCCAGGCAGCCAAGTGCAGGACAGCAAGCAGCCCGCCCCAGGGATCCTGCCGTATAAAGCTGCTTCTCATCCTGGTCTGCTCTGCCTGAGCCATCATGACAGGTCAGCAGAGGAGGGGGCGGCAGGCCAAGCTCAATGGTCAGTCCAGGGGCCTTTTAATGGTCTACAGTAGTTCCTGACCTGCGAGTCATTGAGAGATCCACGGCTTCCCAAGGGGTTTAAGGTTCCAATCAGGTCAGTAAGAAAAGGAATCCTTTCAGAAAGTGACCCATCTCTACCCCCCCAACAAACATAAAGGCAATCCAATTAATCTGGCATTAGCAGACCTATCAAACTTGTGAAGCCAATCCTAACAACAAGGTGCAGACAGAGGCCCGCCCCGCTCAGACTCACAGGCCTCGCACAGATCATGAGTGATGCAATGTGTCAGGCTGCACATGGCCGGATGCATATGGAGCAGCCCCACCGGGGGTGCTAATCAGTACCTTACTAGACCACTTGGTAGCTTCGCGATGCAAGGACTGAGCCGCGGCCAGAATGGGCTGGTTGACCGGCTGATTGGATGGCATTAACAGCAGCTCAGGTTCGAAATCGTCTTCCATGTCAGGGGGGACAGGGAACCCGACAGCATCGGCCGCATCTGCCTCAGCTGCAACACCTATACCCACCTCAGCGGCCCGGTTACCCGGCTTTGTCGATGGCAGGAAGGATGAGAAACAGGGACAGTGTTAGTAAGTAAGAGCAGTAGGACGGGGAGATGGGAGGGGGGGGGAAGCTGAGCATCAGCTGGTTTAGTAACCAAAGCTTGCCTAAGATGGGAAAGAAAAACGGCATCTCTCCAGAAGCCAGATGAACCAAACTCCACAGAAGGGGTATTCGCAGGCTCCAGCACCAGCCCAGGCACCCCCTGTTCTCAGTGAGGGAAAGAAAGAGACTCACTCCAGTGGCAAAAGGTTTCCAGAGAAAAATTTAAAGCAAGTGGCATTCCTTTTTTATACATTTACCACCAAAGTTAAACTTGCCAAGAATAATTTTCATGTCAGAACATTTCTGAGGAGCCAAACAACCAAACAATAGTAGCTGATTACCTTTAAAAGGAATCCAGAGGGAAGAAGTAAATGCAGCCACACAACTTGCTTTGAATAGAACAAAGTGATTCCCCCCCGCCCAAGCTGGTTCCTATGGACACTGTTCTAGATCTTCTGGGACACAGGAAGTGACTTGGGTCAGCTCTGCAAGTTGCCTACCACAGATCATTATTTCCAGCAGGAGTTAAAAAGTCCCAGAATTTAAAATGATACAGCAGGGGCCACTGACAGCAAACCAGGAAAAAGGCAAAGAAAACAAACACAATGGTGAGTGAGAAGGACTTTTCAAATACCCCACAATCAGCCAGCTGAAAGGAGCCTCCAGAATGTGCCTCATCCCGCTTCCCATCTTAGGGAAAACCCAAACTTCAGACCGGCTCTCTCTACCCTCTCCAGGCCCTGAGAGACAGACACCTCCACGACCTCCTCCTGCATCGACTACTACTACCGACTCAGAAATCTGTTCCTTGGGTACAAGCTAAATCTCTCCTGTTGCACACTAGGGTTCTCACCCCAACCTTCATTTACATACTTCACAGATAACCCAGGAACATAGCTACTGACCAAGGCTGAGTTCAGAGGAGCCCAAATCGGTGCCCACGAGAGAACAGGACCCATGAGGGGGAGAGAATCGATTTAATACCAGGGATGGGGATTCCGAAAGGCCAGGGCAAGAGGCAATGTGATCAGATGCTGAAATAGGCAGAGGGGAAAGAAAATAAAAGGAATTGCCTCGGTGAAGCCAAACCATGTATATGAAAAATGGTGAACACAGGTTCTTCTTTTAAAAAAAAAAAAAATTTCCTTTAAGTAATCTCTATACCTAAAGTGGGGCTCAAACTCATGAACCCAAGATCAAGAATCACATGTTCTACCCACTGAGCCAGCCAGGTGTCCCTGAACACTGGCTCTTTATATCCAACATCTCTAACCAAGGGGAAGTAAGAGTTTGCCTGGAAGTTTATTTGAGGTTGCTATCACTCCCAAAATTCTTATCCTGCATGGGAAACCTGTCTCCAAAAGGTGATGACAAAGTTGGGAGAATTCAGGGCAAATAAGGGGTTCAGGTACATTCTAAACCCTTCCCCTAAACTCTGTCTCAACCAGGACTCATCCTCATTCCTTAGAGGAGAGGCCAGCTCACTGCTGCTGGGGTTCAGAGTCTCAAAGTGTACAAAAACAGACAGACACACAAACACACACCACCCTCATCCCCCAGACACACACGGGTCAAGGAGCTCCTGACTCACAGCTCAAAGTCGGCAGTCCTCTGATGCGCCAAGCCTCCAGACAGTCAGACCTAAAGACTTCTGGCCACAAACGGCAGAGTGGGGTAAATATGTAGGCTGATGCCGTCTGCCCCTTAACGTTTGTTTATACTTCATGTATATTTTGTATCCTGCTACACGATATATCTGGGTTTATTGTAATGAAATTTAAATTGCCTTTAAAATCTTTGAGTAAAACCAACCTCTGCTGTCCCCTCCACCCCACTTTCCACATGCACTGGGACTCTGCAAACAGTCCTGGAGGTGTGCACGCCCCAGGTGGAAAGATACGATTATAAATAATTCCATGGCCAGGCCCAACACCAGGAAGGTCACTATTCATTCCTTCTTAGAACCTAGGCTCACAGCTAACAACACAGAAAAATAGAGTTAAAAAACCAAGGTCAATTTCCCAGCCTGGAAAAACCCAAGATCAGCTGCATGCAGAAGGTCCCTGGGGAACTACAGTTAATACAAGAGCTTGAGACAGCCGAGGGCGTGAAAAGGCAAATAAATGGTAGGAATAAAGATCTAGAAGAGAGAGTCATATTACAAACGTTGAGAATTGAGTTAGAACTACATTTCACTGCCAGGTTAGCAGTAATATTTAGCTCTTATCTAGAAAAGCTACCACGCACTTTTCATCATTTAGGGGAAAATAGGCAAAAGATATTCACAGGGCCTGACTGCTGCAGCATCCACATTTTCACCGACCACATTAATATTTACACGTCCAGATTTGTGGAGCTGGAGTTAGCCTGGAACAGTCTTGAATTGAGGGGTAAGATGATTCTGAGAAAAGGACAAAGCACACAGCTCCTAAGACATCAATCTACCTGCTTTCATGAAAAATAGAAGGAAGGGGCGCCTGGGTAGCTCAGTCGTTAAGTATCTGCCTTCGGCTCAGGTCATGATCTCAGGGTCCTGGGATCGAGCCCCGCATCGGGCTCCTTGCTCTGCGGGAAGCCTGCTTCTCCCCCTCCCACTCCCTCTGCTTGTGTTCCCTCTCTCGCTGTCTCTCTCTCTCTCAAATAAATAAATCTGTCAAATAAATAAAATCTTAAAAAAAAAAAAAAGAAAAATAGAAGGAAAATGCAAACACTTCGTCTAACTCTAGCAGAGCCCCCAGAAGACTATTTCACATCTGGAGTGCAGATAATTAGCAAGAGAGCATCTAAAGATATTCAGCAATCCCAAGAAAGAAAAGCAATTTCTAAAAGACCCAAATGTCCAAGGTCACAGGAGCTGACACTCACATGGACAGAGGAAAGGAACCTCCTCTCACACATCTTACTAAGCCACAAGTAAGAACAGGATCATGTTACTGGCAACAGCAGGAACCAAAGCAGAGAGAGGGTAACTTTCCAATCAGACTCTTCTTCCTGGGCTGTGTGCACTTCTTCATCCCTTTCCAGCAAGAAAAGCCTCATTACTTACCTTGCTGGACCATTTGCGAGCTTCATCATGGAGCTGCCTGGCAGCCATCATCATTGGCTGGTTAATCACCTCCCCGGCTTTCTGCTCAGGGAACTCTTCATCCTTCTCCTCTGGAGGTGGGGGCCTGGGCGGAGGGACCTCACCCTCAGGCAGAGGTGGTTTGGGAGGAGCAAGCTCATCTGCCAGCTAAGAAAGAATTACTGGGTTGTAAGTAAAACCCTAGGAACTACTCCCCTCTAGAATTCTTTCCTTTCCTCCAAAAAGCATCCCCAGAAAAGCCACCCACGTTCATTCGATATAAGACCACCCACATGGAGCACAGGGACCACTTGCTTCAATCTCAACAGATGCATATTTTCTTTCTTGCTTCTCCACAAAAAGCCAGCAGCTACAGTTTTGGACATATCCCAGGGAGATACGCACAGCACTACTGGCCCAAGGCTCCCCCAAGAGGACGGATCTAATTTGTGCTCCTGACTGTGGAAGGGCAGTTGCACAGGTGACTAACTTCTCCCCTGGGCCTCAGTTTCCCCATCTGTCAATGAGGGGCACCTAAACCAAATGACCTCTAGGATCTTGATTCTAAGTGTCATGAACCTGTTGATCACATAAAAAGCCAGGCCCCAGAACAGACCTCCCACTGGCCCCAACCAGGCACCAAAAGCCCAGCTACAAAGAAGCAAACGAAGCTGAAGCATTGGAGACTAGAGAAACACTGTGCCTCAGTTGGGCAAAAGGACCCAATTCTGTCCTCAACCAACTTAGAAACTTCCATCTCTTACTGACATGAAACATGGGAAAGTAAGTCAAGGAAAGTAAACCAAATTATTGCCCTGATGAGCTATTCCCAAAGTCCAGCTATTTCCAACACTGTTAGAATAATCACTATTTCCTATACTAGGATTTGTATCTGTAAGATACTGCCCAGGTAAGCCTCCTCCGAAACAATTTACCTATGGAAGAATAAATTTATGGTACTTTGGGGTACATAAAAAGAGTTTAGAGTTGGAGAAAAATAAATTAAAAAAAAAAACCTATCACTTTTGTTACCAAAAAAAAAAAAAAAAAAAAGTCAAGTAAAGGAAAGAAGAATGTACACAAGTCTAACCACCTCAGTTTTGCCCTTGTCAACTGGGAACACAAAAAATCTCCTCGCCACCAGATCATTTTCCCACTCCATTAACTCGTCCTACAACCTCACCACTCATCACATCCACACTTCCCAAAGCCAGCTCCTCTGCTCCAGTCAGTCCCCATCACAGCAGGCCAGCCCCCCAGCCCCCCAGCCCCCCACCGATCCAGCACGCCCAGTGCATAAGCACGGCGTTAGGACTCTACTGATTTTGGAATGCAAGTCAACTGTGCGTCCGACTAAGCTTCAGGTAAAAGCTAAACGAAGATACCTCGTCAACAAGGCTCCAGAGCACAGCTTACCTCCCTCTTGCTATAGTCCCAGCCCCCTCTGCTCAATTCTCCCCATCACTCTGAATTTACTTACGCGGAGCTGCTCAAGATCCGGAGGAGGAGGCGGGAAGTCAGGCTCCTGAGGTTGGAAGGCTTCTCTGACCTTGGCCACAGCTCCCAGGATCCGATATCCTGAGTCCAGGAAGCTCTTTTGCAGGCCTAAACATAAGACGCCCTCACTTTCAGCTGGGCAGGTCAGTGCCCTGCAGCACTGTCTGTCCAGCAGCAGAACTGGTTTCTATGAACAAAAGCTGGATGTGAAGCTGCCAGGAAGCATCACAGGCAGTGGCTGAAAGGGAAGGCACGTAAGGGCAAGGCAGAGGCCATAAGGCCTACAAAGAGTCACAAGTGTCACAAACCAGCTAATCCCTGTGGTGCAGGGTGCCTTCTTGCCTGTACAATTAGCAAGTACTTAAGACGTTCCTGGGCGTGATCACTTGGGGCTCAGGTGGGGCTCATCACCTCTCTGATGATGAAGCAGTCAAGAGAAAAGCCTGCCCAACTCAGAACAGAGGAGATGTCAGTTTCAGATTGGGCAGACATCCCCTGGAGTACGTCTCACCTTTCTCCCGACTCCTCTGCTCAACTTGGCATTAAGTGTATTAACCCCTAGGTTGAGCTGCCGCGGCTACAGCGTCCAGTCACCTGGGATTCAGGAATTCTACTCAAACTACTAGAAACTCCAATTAGGAAACGGAGCGTGTCCTTGGTGACGGTGGGTTGAAGATATGGGAAAGATCCTGCCTGGGCTAGGGATGAATAGGGCAGCCCTTCCTTCCCACTCCCTTATGCTGCCTGGATTCCACTCATGGGCTAGACACACTGGATGCTCAGAACAGGAAGGAATTCAGATGTTTCTAACCAAAGGAGTGGTAACATCTTTAGTAATACTGAAAACATGCTCACAATTCAGCTAAAGAAAATCTGGATTCTTTGGTGTAGGATCAGGATATTCACCGAGGAGATCTACAGGTCAATTTAAGCCCTCCAGATTTGACAGAAACAGAAAATGTCTTACAGAGAAAAAAGCATTTTAAGAAAAGCAGAAGAGAAGTTATGCCAGTTACATAAGCTAAATGGCTGATAGAATGGTTTTCGTGCCTCTTTTGAGTAATTTCCAAAATAATGACTAAACAGAGCCAGGAGCTGTCTAGTCAGACAACAGGAAGAAAGCACAGAAAGGTTGGTCCAGAGCAACTAACTTGCAATGAACCTGCCAATACTGCAGAAAATAGTCTGTGCCGTATTTTTTTTTTTTTTTGGACATAAAAAGATTAATCTAGCATTCTCAAACTAAGGATCTGCAGTGTTTGCTCTCAGACGCGGTATGTGGTGGTGGCAGGGTGGGGGCGCATTGTCTCGGCGCCCTGTCAGCTTCCTGAGGTAACCTCTCAAGTGAGGTGAACCACACCAGGCACTGCTTACCAGGGTCAGAAATGTTTCCAGCCACAGCCTTGGCATCCATCACCATGGGGGAGATGGTTTTGCTCAATTCGTCAGAGGCGGCCTTCACAGCCTCACGGAACTTGGGATCCTCTGAGTTCTCCACCTCCCTCTTGGCCACCAGCAGGATACGGTTGGCCCGGCGGGCGATGCTGGTTGCCCCGGCGACCAACATCTGCGGCTGGATGTTGGCCATGGCTACTTTACACTTGTCCAGGTCTTTTTTAATTGCTTCTTCAGAAGCATCCAACAGAGATTTGGTATCAATAGCTTCGTCCACCAGCCCTGTCAGAACAGAAATGGAATTTTGTTTCTATTTTAGAAGAACAGCGACTCAAAAACCCTCTTGTCCACTCAAGGTTCTCACGTGAAAGTAAAACACCCAGAATGCTCTCCCTCAGCTCTAAGTCCTTCCTGAACAATCAAAAGCTTCCAGGTGATTACCTTAGATCAAAAAAAAAAAAAAGTGAAGATGTCGTCCAGGAGGCCATATAGATTCACAAGATTCATACCGACCGTGGTCACTGGCCTTCTCGTGTCCACCACAGCCTGCCGGAATCGCAGTGACAACAGGAGGATGGCGTCTCCGGCCTTTACCGCATCTCCACATTATGCTAATAACACGGTCTCCCTTCCCGGCTCACTCCACAGCCATCTGTTGCTTGTTGGCAGCTTGTCGTGCCCAAGACGAGCCACGCAGAGGATTCTAATAAACCTGACCGCCTGCGTCTTGCTTCTGTTACCTCTCTTCCAACACCCCAGGAGGTCTTTCACGTCTGGCTGCGAGGGACCCTGTCACGGCAGGTTCTGCAGGGAGGTCGAGGAGCCCACGTTCCTCATCTCTTCCCTCCTCTCCTATCCCTCCCTCCACAGAGAGTGAAGAAGATTCGGAGGTGCCACCTCACTTGCACAGACACACATTTGTTGGCGGTTGGTTTCTCCTTTTTTTAAAAAAACTACGTAGTTGATAAGTTGGAGGAAACTCTGAGACAAGTTGTATTAAATGGTAGCTATTGTGGTTCCCTGAAATGTGAACCCGCCGAAAATGACAGGGACACTTACTGTATCCACAAACACCGCCTCCCAGCCTCTGAAACCAAACTCTGGTTCAGACTGAGCAAAGGCGCTATTCAAAGAGAAGATAGGAGCTGTAACAATAAACATCACACAGGGAGGGCAGCATTAAAATAAAAGAGACTCAAAGAGCCTCTCTTCAAACTAAGTTGCAAGGCTTGAATGAGAAGCCCCTGCTGCTCAGCAGCCTTAATCAGGGCCAAGGACACCGTCAGGCACATGACCGTCCCTTCATCCAATTACAGCTGAGTAACATAAATGGTCCTGCTCGAGTTTCTCAGAACTCATTCCTTAAGGACTAGACGGTAAGAACGTCGCACGCAACTCTACCTGTCATTTTTTCGACATTATCGATCCACTGGTTCTTCATGGTCTCAAAATGTTCATAAGCAGCTTGATTTCCAGGATTCCTAAGTAAGATGCGAGCAGCCGAGACGACCTGTCAATGACAAAACCACCTTTAAACCCCAGGGCACCCTCCCACTGGAATACAAACCTTCAGGGAAGCTTTCCCCTCTCCACCTACAGATGGCGCTAGGAAGCCAAAAATGCGCAAGTCTTCGCAGGCAGAACACCGGAGACTTGGTCTCCTAAATAGCTCACCGGACTGGGCCCGTGCAAAAGGTTTTATAGTCACAGCCTGATTTTTGAGAAGGTAACAGAATGACAAAGGAAATGGCATTCACTTGATACTTCAGAACATACACAGAACTGACATGTTTAAACCCTTGGTGTAGTGGTGATGCTTAAAAAGCACCACCAAGAAAAATACTAAAAACTTTAAAGTGATATTTATGAATATTTATAAAAAAAAAAAGTAACTGTCTACAGTTAACAAAGTACTTTCACATCCATTATCTTACTGAATCCTCACAACAATCCTATGAAACAGGACGGGTAATTTCTCCAACTTTACCAACACAAAAACCAAGACTCAGAAAATGTGACTTGCTCAAAAGCTCCCAGTGAACCAGTTACAGCAGTTAGGGAAGGAACTAACATTTACCAAGTATTTGGTAAGTTACAGGCTATACACATATCCTTAGTCCTCCAAAATATCCATTAGGAAAGAATTCTCTCCATTTTACAGATGAAGAAACTCAAGGTCAGAGAGGATTCAAGTCCAGATCTGTCTCCAAAATCCTTACTCTTGCTATAGCTGGTGTCTTTAGTTTTTTTTTCTCTTTTTTAGGAATCTCAGTTTTATACAGAAATACCTACGTTCTATGTTCCATGTTTTATGGAAATTTTTAAAGAAAGTTATACATGTTCATATTTCATGGAAGTATTTTGAAGAAGTTGGACATGTATGATTTTTCAAGAGAATCTAATTTGTTAACATGCCACGTGGGCAAAAGATAAACAATAAAGGTGTGGGGTTTTTTTCCCATCCTTTCCTACAAGTTCCCACCAAAGCCAGTATCACAGGCGTGGAAAGCCTAGCATGGGTCCTAATGTACTACAGGGACATAATACATATCTGCTGAATGAAATCAATTTTTAAAAAATGAATTTTCTATAATTTGATTAGGAAAAAATGTGCAAACATCACACTAAATGATGCTGAACTGGTATTTTTAAGAACACCTATCACATATGAGAACTTTAATTCCTGTCCAATTTGTTTTCTTCTGTCCCCACTCTTCCAGTATACTGTTCACAGCATACTGGCTATAACTTGGTTATATAATGAAGTAGAAAAAAGAAAACAAGTTCTGAATGCAACCAGATTTTTTAAAAATATCCTCAAAGAGATGTGGGGAAAGGTGTAAGCTGTACAATCAAAACAGACTAACCTCTCAGGATTATCCAAATATTTCTCTAAGTATGGGTGTGTGTGAGCAGGGTTTGCTTTACCAGTTTTTTCTACCCTGAAAAGTTATCTATGATCATTGTAGAAAACCGAAACATTATAAAAATGATTTTGACACTGTGTGTTTCTTTCATGACAATGTACATTAAGTGTTCAAAAATGTATAGAAACTGTCTGTAATTGACCTTTACTGAACACTATATGGTGAGTATCGAAACAATGAAGAGTGAACAAAATTCAACCTGGGGTGTGAGTTCTCGGGCCGTCTTTACTGATGCCTGAATGCCTTCTACCGTGGATTTATTAGCAGTTCCAACAGCAGCTGCCTTCTCCGCCGTGGCACCGAGCCTTCCCGAATGGTGCTCAAAGTTAGCTGCCCTCTCATCAAATACCTTGAAGAGAAAACAAAGACATTAGGAAAATTTATTTCAATAAAATGAGTCAGGAAGCCTAAGAAAAACTCTCTCTTTAAGTAGAGGCAGCAACTGCTCAAGCAAAGACTTCACGGATGACATCAAACCCTAGTTAATAGGACAACAATCTGGCGATTGCCAGGTCTTGGCCTTGCTCTATCTCCTCCGAGGTTTGGCCATAAGCATTACGCACACACACTTGAATTTCTGTTCAACCGACGCTTACCAAGTGCAGACAGGACACACAGCGCTGTGTGGTCTGCAACAAGGAGTTCAGAGAATGTGAAGACTTCAAAAACCCCTGTTCCCAAAAGTCTTACTCTGTGGTTTGAAGAAGACAGACAAGCCCACTCCAGGCTCCAGGGTAGGTGGCTGGGTACATGAAAAACTCAAGAATATCCACAGTCCTAAGCTGTACTCCACCCTCCTCAAGGCAGCAGCCCTCACATATCCATTACCATTAATGTTGTAAAAACTCTGCCCCTGACCTCCATGGGAAAAATGATAGCTGGTGCTCACGCTCAGGCCTGACACCAGGGCAAGGAAGGCTGATTTTTAAACCATCTACTAAATTGTCATTCATCTCTCAAATTTTTTAAAAAGTTAGCTTTTCCTTTGATGCGGTTACTATGCAAGGTTGCATACAATGAAGGGGACTATTTAACTCAGATAAAATGACAAAAGACCTGTCAACTTGTTTGGGTAACAATGCTTGAAAATACAAGGCATCCCTAACAGTGCTGGGTCAGGTTTATACTCTACCCAGAGCATGTCAGGACCGGCCTGGCAGGATCCAACCTCTTCTTTGCCTCCTCCTCAGGGTCTGCCTGCCCTACTCGGAGACCAGCTCTAGCTCCTGGCAGACCACCTCTAAAGCTCTAAAGGTCTCCTGGCTCAAGAGCAGGCTCCAATCACATTGCCAGGGTGCTGTGTTGACCCACTCAAGTCTTTTCTCCACACTGGCTTCTTGTTTCCGTTCAGTCACCTGGGTTCTTGCCATTTAATGCTCAGAATCTCTGTCTAAATCTCTGACCGCCTAGTCCCCTTCTCCTAGCCTCAGTCCTTGTTTCTTATCTTCGCTGATCTCCCACACTCTGGATCTATAAGGCTTTCGCTTACCCTAGCTAATCATCCCAGTTCCAGCCCTGTCTGCTCCTCCCTCTGATTTAACTGGCTGTTCAGCCCACTTTTCTTATCACTCAGTCAAAATTACTGAGCACCTACTATGTGCCAGACCCTGGAGTAGGCGCTGAAGACACAAAAATGAATAAGGCACAATTTCTGTATCTCAGGAGCTCACATCCTTGAGATGTACAAAAGGCCCATAAGCAGATACTTACAATAGAGTGTACTATGTACAATCATAAAGCTAAGCACTGATATCCTGGGAGCAAAAGGAAAGGCGCTTAAACCTATCCAGGAAGTAAAAGATGAAAGGATAAAGGATAAATAGGAACTAGCCAAAAAAGAAGGAAAAGATAATTAGAGACAAAAAGAACAAGACATGGAAAGGGGAAAGGGACAGAGTCTGCAGGAAACTATAAGCAATTAAATACTGCTGGGGCATGAACTGAGAGGCAGGGGTTTGTGGGAAACAGGTATAGAGAGATAGTAGCAGGAGCAGATCCTAGCTCTCTGGCTTTATCCTATGAGAAAGGATAAAGGGCTGAGCAGTAAAAATAGGGTCAAATCTGTATTTTTATTTTATTGGTGGCCGAGTGACAGATTCAAAGTCCAGTCACAGCTGTGTAGTCATTTAGGCAGCAGGGGACAGGGATCAGAACGAGAGCTGGAGCAACATGAATGGAAAATGTAAAGGATTCAAGAACTGTTTGTGAGATCAAATTAGCTTGCCTTAGTTATTTATTGGTGTGGGAAGAGTCAATGGCAACTCACAAATTTCCGAGAGAGAATAGGTGGACAACACAAGCTGTCGTATCAATGAACCAGCGGAGACTTTGATCTACTAGTCTAAAACTCAGAGAACTCTGGAAGGAAAAGAACAGCAAATCATCCTAATCTAAGGGGACCATGAGCTGAACCGTGCCATGACCTAGGCTAGAGAAAGAAATGGGGCTCATCAGCTAATAAGAATTACCCAAACCTCCACCCACCAATTCTACCTGGTCTTAGGTGCCTGACCCAACAACCCCTTCTTCTTTGCTGCCAAGACTTGGCTTTCCTAGATTCCTCTACAGCTGGAGCAGCTTATGAAACATAAGCAAACGTCTCCTGGAGGATTTCTGGGAAAGCCTTTACTTTTTTTTTTTTTTTTTTTAAAGATTTTATTTATTTATTTGAGACAGACAGAATGAGAGAGAGAGCACATGAGAGGGGGGAGGGTCAGAGGGAGAAGCAGGCTCCCCACCGAGCAGGGAGCCCGATGCGGGACTCGATCCAGGGACTCCAGGATCATGACCTGAGCTGAAGGCAGTCGCTTAACCAACTGAGCCACCCAGGCGCCCGAAAGCCTTTACTTTTATTCATTCAGCAAAAACAATGTGCCAGGCATTGTTTTAAGAACTGGGAATATTCTTTCCTGCTTTGTCGAAGATTAGTTGAAGGTCCATTTCTGGGTTCTCTGTTCTGTTCCATTAATTTGTCTGTTTCTGAGCCAAGATGTCCACTGACAGATGAATGAATAAAGAAGATGTGGTATATACATACAATGGAATATTACTCAGCCATCAGAAAGGATGAAATCGTACCATTTATATCAACGTGGATGGAACTGGAGGGTATTATACTAAGTGAAATAAGTCAATCAGAGAAAGATAATTATCATATAATTTCACTCATATGAGGAATATAAGAAACAGTGCAGAGGATCATAGGGGAAGGGGGGGAAATGGAATGGGAAGAAATCAGAGAGGGAGACAAACCATGAGAGACTCTTAACTATGGGAAAGAAACTGAGGGCTGCTGGAGGGGAGGGGAGTGGGGGATGGGGTAACTGGGTGACGGGCATTAAGAAGGGCATGTGATGTGAGGAGCACTGGGTATTATATGCAACTGATGAATTACTGAACTCTACATCTGAAACTAATGATGTTCTATATGTTGGCTAATTGAATTTAAATTTAAAAAAAATAAAATTTTTTTTTTTTTTAAGATTTTATTTATTTATTTGACAGAGAAAGACACAGCGAGAGAGGGAACACAAACGGGGAGTGGGAGAGGGAGAAGCAGACTCCCTGCCGAGCAGGGAGCCCGATGCGGGACTCGATCCCGGGACTCCAGGATCATGACCTGAGCCGAAGGCAGTCGCTTAACCAACTGAGCCACCCAGGCACCCAAAAAAAATAAAATTTTTTTAAAAAGAACTGGGAATAAAGGGGCGCCTGGGTGGCTCAGTCGGTTAAGCATCTGCCTTCGACTCAGGTCATTATCCCAGGGTCCTGGGATCAAGGCCCGCATTAGGCTCCCTGCCCAGCGAAGAGTCTGCTTCTCCCTCTTCCTGTGCAACTCCCCCCTCATGCTCTCGCTTGCTCTCTCTCTGTCTCTCACCCACTCTCAAATAAATAAATAAAATCTTAAAAAAGAACTGGGAATAAAGTAGGACAAAACAAACTCCTCGCCTGCATGGCCTTTCATGCTAATAATGTGAGGGAGAGAGACAAACAAGAACTGAGGTAAACATGTCAAATGTTGAAAAATGCTGAGGAGATAAGTCGGATATGGAGATTAGGAAATCCCTGGGGTGGGGGGAGAGCTTGTATCTTAGGCAGTGACCCAAAAGTGACATTTCAGTAGGCACTGACGAAAGGGAATGAATAATACAAATAATTCTCTATGGGAGGATCAGAGAGAACAAGCACAACGGCCGCAAGGTTAGAACGCGGTAAGCATAAACGGGGCAGACTGGGAATACAGCACAAGGCGGTCAGTGTAGACCGAGGCGCGTGAGGGGTGAGGGTGGTAGGACCCGAGCGAACCAGATGCAGTGGTGAGCTGAAGCCGAGGTCACAACTCCCACCAGCCCCTCAGAGCCAAATGTGCCCGTCTCTTCCCAAGTCTGCGTTCAGTGACCCCACGTGGAGACAGCCACCACGGGAATATTTACATCAGGGAAATAAACAAACATGACAAACCAGGGCTTTCTGGGTTTTAGACTTTTTTCCTGGAGTGCTGCCCTAAGCACATCACTGGCTTTACTGTCATTGTAAGGACTCTGGCTTCTCTCAGGGACACAAAGGAGTCGATGGAAGGAGTTGAGTAGAAGAATGACATCAAATCATTTAAAAGGACTGCCCTGACTTCTCTGTTGAGAATAAAATGTCCTAATAAAAGGGACAGTTGGGACTGGAGTGCCCTATCCCTCATTTCTTACCGTCCTGAACATGATGCGTGGGGTTGTAACAGCCGGTCTCACACCATCAGAAAAGACCAAGAAAATCCCAGACATGGCAGCTCTCATGGTCTCAAGGGCTACCTATCTCCATGTTTCTTTTTACACAATAAAAAGAAAACCCAGTGGCTTTTGTCTCTGAGAGGCAGGTCTTCTACAGCTTTTGACTAAAGACAAGTCCTACAGACACTCCTGACTGATACACCTGGTGACTGAGGAAGAGGGGGCAAGGCCTTCCCTCCCCTGCCCTTCCACCCTTCGTCCACAATTTCCCAACCACTGCCCCCCATGCACACAGAAATCACACTTTACCTTTACAAATATATAAATAGATATAAATGTGTGTGTATGTGTGTGTGTGTACACACACGTCTGGCCAACAGAAGAAATGAAAGACCTCAGATACCCACTTCCTCCCTACTGGGAGCATCAGGAGGCGCAGTGGCCGCCACCGCCAACAGCTTGATGGGAGTTGTGGTATCGCTGAAAACATCTGACACCTCCTGAGTCATCGCCTCCTGCATCCGGGCTTTCAGATCCTTAAAAACATTGTTTATGAATAAAAATTACCAAAAATGTCCAAAAAGCACATCTGCCAATGTCCTCACGTCAGTGACACATTCATCCATTCATGTGCTCTTTCATTCAGTAAGTATGTACTATCAACTACGTACAAAGTACTAAGCCAGCATGGAGCAGGTGTAAGAGATGAATCCCACCCTCAAGAGATCAGCCTGTGGTAGGGAGGCTAAGACAGGACCCACATTTCCCTGGAGACTGCTCCACCCAAACAAGAAATCTTACTTCCTTTCTTGGCTTCTAAGAAATGATACTGAGATTCAAGAGAGAGAACCCAAAGAAGACTCTGAAATGAAAGAGTTCCTCACCACTCCCAATGCTGGAGGAGCCTGATAATCATGACCACAGAAACGGTAAGGATCGTTTGGTGGATGCAGTGCCAAATTTCTAAGCATTTTCTCACATTAAGAGTAAAGAATTTAAGGATGGGAATTTTTTTGGATACATGTTTTTTCAGTTAAATTTCTAGAAAAACTTTGGTAACCAGTCTACGTATCCATTTCTTAAGATGGGTCTAAAGAGGATTCTTAGAATTCATGAAAAGGCTCCTGTTAGTCCAACCTAAGTTTTCTGGATTTACACAAAGAAGTCTCGGTCACTCCCATTGTGTCTCAAGGTGGGTGGCTCATGGATACCTGAGATGATTTTAGGTGTTAGATAGGCCAGTGTTCTGATTTTAATAATTACACGTTTTCTTTTAAAGAATACTAGGAAAAATATAACTAGCTCATCAAGCTCATGATTTCAAGATTATTACAAAGTTTTCTTTTAAATAGATCCACTTAAGTTTAAAAAGGGAGTCCATGTTAAGAAAAATATGGACCAAATAAAGAAGTACAGGTGACACCTGGTAGAGCAAATATCACGGAAGTGTTCCCACTGGACTGAAACTTGAAAAACTTCAGCTGTCGTCAAACACAGATGAGCTTTCTCCTAATAAACTCTGGACTTCCTTATATCCTCTCGATCCACTCTTCACTTTCCCTACTCTCAAGAAATTATGTATTTTAAAAATCTCCCTCTCTCCCTAGTCTGTCAATAACAGTAAGCAGAGAAATGTCGTGATATGTGCTCCAAAGTTGTACCTTTAAGGAGTCTTGGAGCTGAGAGGCAAGGGCTCTCGCCTGAGGACTCTCTCCTTCCCCTCTAGCAGCCAGGTCAGCCAGCTGGGCGGTCAGCTGGTCCACGCGGTCACACTTTGCAAGAAGATCTTGGCGATACGGCCCCATCATGACATTAGCCAGACGATGCCCTTCGGCCACAAGCCCCCGGATGGCAGCCTGACCTGGATCCAGAGGAAAACACTGTAACTCACACAGACCCAGAGAAGGCAACTGCAGGGCCATTGTGCTAAACTACTGTGTTGTTGGTTTTTGCCCCTAACAATAGAAAAATTTAGGAGATTCAGAAAAGCATAAATAAGAATGGGTTATCCACCCATAATCCTCAGAGACTGATACAGTTGAACATTTCCTTCCTGTCTTTTGAAAAATTATTCTACTAGTATTTATTTATTTAATTTTAATTCCAGTATAGTTCACAGTGTTATATCAGTTTCAGGTGTACAATACAGTGATTCGACAATTCTATACATTACTCAGTGCTCATCACTGTTACGTGTACTCTTAATCCCCTTCACCTGTTTCACCCATCCCCCCCACCAACCTCCCCTCTGGTAACCATCAATTTGTTCTCTGTGGTTAAGTCTGGTTTTTTTTTGGTTTGTCTCACTTTCTTTGTTCGTTTGTTTTTTAAATTCTACACGAGTGAAATCATATGGTATTTGTCTTTCTCTGATTGACATATTTCACTTAGCATTATACTCTCTAGATCCAGATGCACGTTATTGCAAATCTTCCAGTCTTTTTAAATGTATCGCACATTCCTATACAAATACACATTTCTCTTTTACAAAATTGAGATCACACTTTACATTAACTTTTATGCCTCGCTTTTTTTATTTAAGGGGAGCATTTTTCCATATCACTGAATATTCTTAAAAAAATCATGATCTAAAAATCTATGTAATATTTTATCATATTAACTACAATTACTGATCATTTATTTATTATTAAACATTTACGCTGTTTATATACATTCTTATGTGTGACTCCTTAGAAAATGTCTAATTATTTCTTATAATAAATGCCTCGAAGTCAAATTGCTAAGTCAATGAGTATCAGCTTTTTTAAAGCTCTCAACACGTAACAGTAAATTGCTGTTCAGAATGTTTATACCAATTTATTCCTCCCCCAGTAAATTATACATCTGCCTGATTCCCCAAGACTGGGAATCACCAATTTAAAAATTTATCTTTTTATCCATCAAGTACAGTAAATGAAGTAAATAAATCTTTCAGCTTCAGCTGTTTTGCTATCATAAAATGACCTAAATTCTTACAGATTCATCCCTAAAATCTCCCTAAAATAAAAATTCTAGGTTATCAATGCTACGGGTGACTATGTGATGCAGGAGCCCTCGCTAATGAAAATCACCTCGGTAGCTAAGTGCCTCCCTCTTACTTATTTTCAAAAAATTACATTTAACTGGGTATTTTCCAAGGACTGTAATCAAAATACAATAGAATGGAAGTATACATAGACTGGAAATAATTAGTTCAAAGTTTCAATTCCAACCTGAGGACCTTTCTATTTGCCCACAGCAAAACCATTTATTTGCTAATTCTTCTTGATTAAATCACAGGAATCATATTGGCTACACTTGGAAATGGAGTCCCGCTGTAGAATGACTTACTCACCAGTCACTGAAGAACCCCTTCTGCATCTAATTACAGATGAACAAGATCTCTATCAACAACTTGCTCATTTTCACTGAGACCAGTTTAATGAGGGTACATGCACTTATGGCCTTACCAACTCCCCGATCATCCACTGTGGGATTATCAATCCACCGCTGTGCTTGCTCAATCTTGCCCTCCAGGTGGACAGCTGCCTTGGCGGGCCTGCTATTGGCCACAGCTCTATTGGTTTTGGTCTGCAAGTTCTGCAGAGCTGTGGCCACCTGTTTGGCCAATGCTCGGGCCTCTGGGGAATCTCCTTTGCCCCTGAAGAGAAAAAAAAAAGAAAAAAGCCATTCTGTCACAGACACAATTTACACTGAGATGGTCTGAATTGCTATACAAATGCTAATGAGATGACAAATTGCTAACAATTGTTATTAGCTTAGTTTGGAAGGAGAGTGGTTTATTTGGCACTAAAATAAGAAATTAATAATTTAAATTCAGATTGCATTATCCCAGTTAAAACATTAAATATGAGTTTGAGTCAGTCTACCTCAATCAAGTTCAACCATTTGGTTAGCTGAGTTCAGCCAGCCATCGTGGAAAATGCTAGTTCCCTCAGGAACTAGGTGGACCCAAGTAGCCATGTATGTTGTGTAACAGCAGTTGAAGCAGTTATAGAACTAATTGTAGAGAACTAGTAGTAGTACAATCTTTTTTTTTTTTTTCTTTTTTGAGAGAAAGCGAGCAGGAGTGGAGGCTGAAAGGGGGTGGTAGGGAGAGGGAGAAGAAGAAGCAGACACCCCACTGAGCAGGGAGCCTGGCTCGGGGCTTGATCCCAGGACCCTGAGATCATGACCTGAGCCGAAGGCAGACACTTAACCCACTGAGCCATCCAGGCACCCAGGAATACAATCTTTTTAGTCCCAACTCTGACAGGTACTATTGCAAATACTCTTATATTATTTAATCCTCACAACAACCCTATGAGGTATACCAGTATTATCCCCGTTATTCAAACAAAACTGAGGTGCTAAAAGGTCCTATCACTTCCTTTGGTGGACTCAGGATTCAAACCCAGGCACTCTGTCTGACCTCCGAGTCCTCACTCTTAGATACTTACATTGCTATCAAGTAATTCTCCAGTCCTTGCCATAACTGATTGAACTGGTTATCTAACTCAAAGACAACATGGCCACAGTCATGCAAGGCACCTACTTCCTGTGTGCATAAAAGTCACCTGGGATCTTAGTTTTAAATGCAGATTGTTAAATCCACCATCAAGAGATTCTGATTAAGTATGTTGGTGTGGGGTCCAGGGTATACATTTTTTACAACCTTCCCAGGTTGATTCTAGGGTAGGCTGTCCTTGGTCCATACTTCAAAAACACTGCATAGTCAACTAGTGGTGGATCTGCAACTAGAAAGTCATACTAAGCTTGGGACATGGAAGGTCAAAGCTAGACAAAGAACCCAAATAAACAAAATCAACACACAGAGTGCAGCAGACAGCATACCATACAGCTACTAAGAGATGGAGGGAGGAGCTGAGAGCTGCCACCAGACCTGGTCATACTTCAAACAATTAAGTTCCATTAGATACCTCTACATATTTCTAATAAACTTCCACTTTTTACTTGAGTTAGTTCCTTGCAACCAAAAAACTTGAACAAGAACATCAACACAGAAATAAAAAGAAAACCACATTATATATCACAAAGGGAGATTACTGCCCCCAAAATCCCACTCCAAAGACTTCAGATTCTAACCATTATGAACATACAGAGTCTGACGCATTTTACACCTCAAGTCCAGTTAGAACTTCAGGCTAGTCTTCTCTGTCTCACCAATAAAAATGAAAATATTAGTCTACGTGCCAGAATGACTAATTTAGATACTCTCTTAAGAACTCCTTTGTGACTTTAAATTTCTATACCTTCTCCATTATAAAGCTGGACAAAGAAGGTATTTACCATGGCTCTGGTCATGGCTCTCCTGCTACCAGAAAGCTATGTATATGTATATGTTATAGCAATAAGTAATGATGGCATGTGACCAACACAGGGAGGTTTGCCCTTAACACCATTACCATCAATTCTCTCTTCATCACTACGAAACATTAATGAGTACCTGATATGTATATGGAATTGTGTTACAGTCTTTAAAACAGGTTTCTGTTTCGAGTATTTTTAAACTAATAAGAATGTAAACAGATTATACAAATGGGTTAGTAGTAATGAACACAGACCTAACTGTATAGACATTATATTTTAAATTTCCTAATTGTCAGATTATTTATTTTCTCCACCTAAACAATTTAAGGTTTTGGGGTATAAAACAGTGATCCCCAAATGATCAAGCTTGGTATATAATCAAACTTGAGCTGTTATTTAAGTTGGTCTCCATCACAACCTCCTGCCTAATGTATATCTATTCTGCTCCCACCCATCTCCTATTTCACAGTCCCAGATAGGCAGGGATGTGCCTTCTTAACCAACAATGTCCTCTTGGCCAATGTAAGGCTTGAAAGAACTCCAAGGTACCAGTCACTGAAAAAAGGTTAGGTACTCTCCCATGGAAGAACAGGAAATGAAATATGCAAGTTAAACGAAAAGCCAAATCTCACAAAATACGTGACTACGGTTACCCCTGGAGAAGTGGCTGGAGGACTGAGGTGGGCAAGAAGCAACTTTTACTCCTGACGTTGTACTCTTTTTTAATGTTCTTTTAGCATGTGCTGCAGTTTGTTTAAGAGAGAAACATATCAATCAAAAGAACAAAGCAACACCTCTTTTCTATATAATCAAAGTAGATGCCATGAAAGTCTTTAAAAGCAGCAGCTGTGGTGAGGACAGTGTATTTAAGGATCTTTTATAATTGTTACATAAGAAATAACCTTGCTGGGGAAAGAAGAAAGCGTCTTCTTGTGCCCCCCTCCACTCCCCTCCACAGAATCTTTTCTTAGATAGCCACAAAAATTATTTTCCTCATATGCCTGGGAAACGGTTATGCCACAAACATGACGTAGCCGGAAAACTCCTAGCTTAGAAATTAAAAAGTAGGGGCGCCTGGGTGGCTCAGTCGTTAAGCGTCTGCCTTCGGCTCAGGTCATGGTCCCAGGGTCCTGGGATCGAGCCCTGCATCAGGCTCCCTGCTCCGCGGGAAGCCTGCTTCTCCCTCTCCCGCTCCCGCTCCCCCTGCTTGTGTTCCCTCTCTCACTGTGTCTCTGTCAAATAAATATATAAAATCTTTAAAAAAAAAAAAAAATTAAAAAGTAGATCTCAAAAAAGGAGTTCTTAGCATCCTAAATGTATTCATTTAAAACCATGTGATCAGCAATAAATCATTAAACCTCAGTTATGTCAATAATAAAATAGAAGTAGTATCTGACCTAGCCATTTCACACAGAATCAACGAGAATACAGTGGAAGAGCATCATACCTGCATTTAACCTACAGCATTCAACTATCTATGTGCCTGGGGGAGAAAAGAGAGATTAAAGGGCAATATCAGAAATTAAATACATACTGTCTCCGGAGATCTGCCAATTTAGAAGTCAGAGCAGATATTTCCCCAAGAGAACGTAGAATGTCATCTCTCTCTTTAGGATCATCACATAATTCTGCTATTTTCCGGGCTTCAGCCAAAGCCCCTCGGATCTGTTCTTCTCCTTCTGGTCCACCATTTGGATCTGCAAGCCAATTCTACACACACAGAAACAGAAAAAAAGCAAACTGAGATCTCATAAACCACATTTCTCTAAACTCAACAAGGCCATCAGAAAGATTTCAAAAGTAATCACAAGGCACACCAGTGATCTTTTACAATGCTGATTCTTATTGTTTTACATAGGTTCTTAGCTCAGGTAAAACTGAATCAATCCTTCATTGATTAAGTGATTTTTTTCATTCCCGTTAGAATATTTTCACAAGCTTTATCTTATCTTTGACTTAATCACACCTTATTAATTCAACTTCTCAAGCATTTGTGTTTCTCTGTGAAACGCTTGAAAATCATTTTATAGGAGAGTAGCATCAGAAAACTTTAATCCTTTAACACTGTTATGACCAAACATAGTTGGGAATTCTAAGATGAAGAACAGTTTTTATATACTGTGATCTATACCAGGAACTAGTAGTATTCTCTTGGTACTCAGAGTACTTCCTTTTAAGTAACCAGAGTATTCAAATTAAGATCTCTATTTCAAAATATAGATAAACATGAGTCTAAGTCTAAACCTATGGTGGGAGGAGAGGTGTTAACCCTGGTAATTGCTGGGAATCAGTCATCACTTAGAAACACCCGTTATCCACCCACAGTAAATGAGAGAGACAGAAAGACAGACAGAGATGAAGAATAGTTATGGAACATTTGTCTTTTACTTCCCACCTGAAAATCATCATTACTACCTGAGCAGCATCAATCTTCTTGGCAATGCTCTGCTTGGAGTTGGTCATAGCTTCCAGCTTGCGGGCTGCATTTTCCACTTTTGCTGTGAGCACGTCCAGACCCTGCGACACCTGCTGGGCTTTCTGCATGGCCACCGGTGAGGCCCCTTGTCCTCTGCTCAAAACAGATGTTGTCACTGTACTCTCTCAAATACTTACTGGCAAGATATCATGAGATGCACAAATACGTCATTTCTGTTAACATGCTTGTCTTTTTCCTTTCCTCCAGTACATCTGGGATAGCACAAGAAAACGCAGAAATAAAGCAAAATACCCAAACCATCTACTTTCTCCTTTGCTTTTAAAAATATGCATTAGCTTCCTGGAATGGCATAACCACTTTAAAGACCAGCCTGCAAATTTTGTTAATAATGATTCTCCTCTTGATGGTGATTACATAATCAAGTCTGAACTTCAGGGGGAAAATGTGCTTGTGATCTTCTTGCTATGGAGGATTTGTTACCATAGTAATGTGTGCTTTAGGGAAAAAAAATCCCATTAGATTGTCTTATTTATGGGCAAGTATACACTGAAAATGTTTCAGGAGGTAGCATGCACAGTGTTATTGAAAGCACACCACGCTAGGACCAAGCAGATCTGTGTTCAAATCCTTACTCTTGGGACCTGTGAACCTTGTTTACAATGGGCTTCAGCTTTCTAACTTATAAAATGAGGAGTGGGTAGGTAGCAATACTTGCCCTGCTTACCCAACAGTGGCTTCAAGCAAAAGGATAAACTTGAAAACACTATGGCAATAAAGCAATACAAATATATAACTACTACTGTTATTGAACTGTCATTATTATTATAATAAACCTAATAAGAATCTTAAATGTCTACCTTCCACTCCTATGCTATCTATAAATATCAAAACCAGTTGGTACGGACGGGAAAAAAGCACTGTTGACAAGAAACTGGGTTTGTTTTTTTTTTTTTCAAACAAGTTTCTGAAGAACTAATTTTACTATTTTCCTCTCTCAGAAGTGGTAGGCTACTAAAAATGATGTGCATTATTAGACACTTGTTTTCTCTTTTTAAGAGACTTTCCAAGTCATAACAAAGTAAGATTTGCCACCTTTTCGCAAGCTCAGATTTTTTAATTCACTCAGCCTGGTAAACTCGCCATGATGGGGTGGCAACTTTTTTTTTTTAATGTTATGTTAATCACCATACATTACATCATTAGTTTTTGATGTAGTGTTCCATGATTCATTGTTTGCGTATAACAACCAGTGCTCCATGCAGTACGTGCCCTCTTTAATACCCATCACCAGGCTAACCCATCCCCCCATCCCCCTCCCCTTTAGAACCCTCAGTTTGTTTCTCAGAGTCCATAGTCTCTCATGATTCGTCTCCCCCTCCGATTTCTCCCCTCTTCATTTTTCCCTTCCTGCTATCTTCTTCCTTTTTTTTTTTTTAACATATAATGTATTATTTGTTTCAGAGGTACAGGTCTGTGATTCAACAGTCTTACACAATTCACAGCACTCACCATAGCACATACCCTCCCCAGTGTCTATCACCCAGCCACCCCATCCCTCCCATCCCCCACCACTCCAGCAACCCTGTTTGTTTCCTGAGATTAAGAATTCCTCATATCAGTGAGATCATATGATATATGTCTTTCTCTGATTGACTTATTTCGCTCAGCATAATACCCTCCAGTTCCATCCACGTCATTGCAAATGGCAAGATTTCATTCCTTTTGATGGCTGCATAATATTCCATCGTATATATGTATACCACATCTTCGGGGTGCATGTACCCCTTCGGATCACTACATTTGTATCTTTGGGGTAAATACCCAGTAATGCAATTGCTGGGTCGTAGGGCAGCTCTATTTTCAACTTTCTGAGGAACCTCCATACTGTTTTCCAGAGTGGCTGCACCAGCTTGCATTCCCACCAACAGTGTAGGAGGGTTCCCCTTTCTCCGCATCCCCACCAACATCTGTCGTTTCCTGACTTGTTAATTTTAGCCATTCTGACTGGTGTAAGGTGGTAATCTCACTGAGGTTTTGATTTGGATTTCCCTGATGCTGAGCAATGTTGAGCACTTTTTCATGTGTCTGTTGGCCATTTGGATGTCTTCTTTGGAAAAATGTCTGTTCATGTCTTCTGCCCATTTCTTGATTGGATTATTTGTTCTTTGGGTGTTGAGTTTGATAAGTTCTTTATAGATTTTGGATACTAGCCCTTTATCTGATATGTCACTTGCAAATATCTTCTCCCATTCTGTTGGTTGTCTTTTGGTTTTGTTGACTGTTTCTTTTGCTGTGCAAAAACTTTTTATTTTGATGAAGTCCCAATAGTTCATTTTGCCCTTGCTTCCCTTGCCTTTGGCGATGTTTCTAGGAAGAAGCGGCCGTGGCTGAGGTCGAAGAGGTTGCTGCCTGTGTTCTCCTTTAGGATTTTGATGGACTCCTGCCTCACATTTAGGTCTTTCAACCATTTGGAGTCTATTTTTGTCTGTAGTGTAAAGAAATGGTCCAGTTTCATTCTTCTGCATGTGGCTGTCCAATTATCCCAACACCATTTGTTGAAGAGACTATCTTTTTTCCTTTGGACATTTTTTCCTGCTTTGTCAAAGATTAGTTGACCATAGAGTTGAGCGTCCATTTCTGGGCTCTCTATTCTGTTCCATTGATCTATGTGTCTGTTTTTGTGCCAGTACCATACTGTCTTGATCATGACAGCTTTGTAATAGAGCTGGAAGTCCGGAATTGTGATGCCACCAGCTTTGCTTTTCTTTTTCAACATTCCTCTGGCTATTCGGGGTCTTTCCTGGTTTCATACAAATTTTAGGATTATTTGTTCCATTTCTTTGAAAAAAGTTGATGGTATTTTGCTAGGGATTACATTAATGTGTAGATTGCTCTAGGTAGCATGGACATCTTCACAATATTTGTTCTTCCAATCCATGAGCATGGAACGTTTTTCCATTTCTTTGTGTCTTCCTCAATTTCTTTCATGAGTATTTTATAGCTTTCTGAGTACGGATTCTTTGCCTCTTTGGTTAGATTTATTCCTAGGTATCTTATGGTTTTGGGTGCAATTGTAAATGGGATCGACTCCTTAATTTCTCTTTCTTCTGTCTTGTTGTTGGTGTATAGGAATGCCACTGATTTCTGGGCATTGATTTTATATCCTGCCTCTTTACTGAATTCCTGTATGAGTTCTAGCAGTTTTGGGGTGGAGTCTTTTGGGTTTTCCACATAAAGTATCATATCATCTGCAAAGAGTGAGAGTTTGACTTCTTCTTTGCCAATTCGGATGCCTTTGATTTCTTTTTGTTGTCTGACTGCTGTGGCTAGGACTTCTAATACTATGTTGAATGGCAGTGGTGATCGTGGACATCCCTGCCATGTTCCTGACCTTAGAGGGAAAGCTCTCCGTTTTTCCCCATTGAGAATGATATTTGCTGTGGGTTTTTCACAGATGGCTTTTATGATATTGAGGTATGTACCCTCTATCCCTATACTCTGAAGAGTTTTTATCAAGAAAGGATGCTGTACTTTGTCAAATGCTTTTTCTGCATCTATTGAGAGAATCATATGGTTCTTGTTCTTTGTTTTATTAATGTATTGTATCATATTGATTGATTTGCAGATGTTGAACCAAACTTGCAGCCCAGGGATAAATCCCACTTGGTTGTGGTGAATAATCCTTTTAATGTACTGTTGGATCCTACTGGCTAGTATTTTGGTGAGAATTTTTGCATCCATGTTCATCAAGGATATTGGTCTATAATTCTCCTTTTTGATGGGGTCTTTGTCTGGTTTTGGGATCAAGGTAATGGTGGCCTCATAAAATGAGTCTGGAAGTTTATGGGGTGGCAACTTTATCAGCAGATAGAATGGCAAGGCTTATCTTCCTAACCCGAGCTTCTGATTGTAGGATGAACGCCAAAACATCGTTGCTTCTCTTAATAGTAGCATGGATCTGTCATTCATTTATCTGTCCTCTTAAAATTCATCTTTATTTTTCATCTACACCAATATCTGAAATAATGAACTCAATAATATTAATTGCCAGGTATATAAAAGGTATATATACCTTTCATTTGTACTTGAGGTTTCCCTTTTTTTCTTTTTAAAGGTTTTTATTTATTTATTTGACAGAGAGAGACACAGCGAGAGAGGGAACACAAGCAGTGGGAGTGGGAGAGGGAGAGGGAGAAACAGGCTCCCCACAGAGCAGGGAGCCCGATGCGATGCGGGCCTCGATCCCAGGACCCTGGGATCATGACCTGAGCCAAGGCAGACGCTTAACGACTGAGCCACCCAGGTGCCCCAAGGCTTCTCTTTTATGTACAGAAAAGCAGAAGACTTTTGGGACCTTTTATGATTTAATTTGCTTTTTTTCCTTCAACTCTAGTAATTCATGATGAGAAACCTTTTTAGTATAAAAGTCCAACTGTGAAAATGTAAAAATATTTATGGGCTACATAATTTTTCATTCAAAGTAAAAGTTTACTGAGTCCTATGGGAGGGAAAATAGATCCTTACAACCTAGAAACCCTAGGTGACTGAAAAGAAGCTTATCATGAGGAAACTGTTGCTGAGTCTCAGCCACTAAAATGTTAAATAGCTAGGCATATTTAAGAAAGGCTAACAGGGAGATAGCTTCCTAATCTCTCATCAGGAAAGGACACTGCAGGCTCCAGTGGGAAGCAGGCCCATAGCTCCTCATCACTGTTCGAGCCTTTTCTCTTTACAGACTTACGGTCGATCCCATACAGCAACCACCTTGTTCTCTTGCTCAAATTCATCTTTCTCTAAACACATACAACTGTGTATTCGAGAATTCCAAGTGAGGACTGTCTACCACACTGTGAAAAGGCTGTAGACAAAAGAGCCAGCAATGAGAAATGAGAAGAGCCAAGAATCTTGTCAAGCGGCTTTGGCATTTCTCCGAACGGGAACAGAACTTCTTTTTGTCCTTTCTGTAAAGTTCTTGTCATGCTCATGACAGGGGAGACTGCTTCACAGCGGGAGAAAAAGGCTCACTGAGCTCAATGGGATCACATTTACTTATGCAGTTCCTTCTCCCTACAAGGTAGAGACTTTTGACCTGAAACCCCTGGAGCTTCCAGGCCTACAGTGAATCCACAAACCTCTGGAAATTATACGTAATATTATACGGGCACATTTATGTGCATTTTTTTACATACAGATTAATGGCTTTCATCAGATTTTAAAAATTATCTTGACCCAAAAAAGGTTAAGAACCACTCCTTTAAGGACTGTACTCTTAGGGCACCTGGCTGGCTCAGTCAGTGGAGCATGCGACTCTTGATTTCAGGGTCATGGGGTCGAGCCCCACGTTGGGTATAGAGATTACTAAAAAATAAACTTAAAAAAAAAAAGAATATATATATATATATATATATATAATATATATATATAATATATAATATATATATATATATATTCTTCTTTTTTTTTATATTATATATATATAATATATATATATAATATATAATATATATATATATATATATATATTCTTTTTTTTTTTAAGTTACCTCTACATCCAACATGAAGCTCAAACTCACAACCCCAAGATCAAGAGTTGCATGCTCCACCGACTGAGCAAACCAGGTGCCCCAAGAACTGTATTCTTAAGTCTATTCTGTTAATACATTTGAAACCAGGTCTAACAGTGTACATGTCAAGGGGTGTTACTGAGGCCTGTTTGTATGGAGACCCTGTATATTCCAATTATCTCAAGATGTTTCATGACATTCTTGAAGCCAAATTAAACTTCATCTACACTAGTATCTCAGCATATTTCAATTCTTCCCTAATGCCCATATTATAAAATTCCATAAAAATGAGGATCTTTTAGAACTTCATTGACTCTACGGATGAGTTCCAAAGAAGCCTATATTATACTGAGTTTTCCTAATAGCAAGCTATATATATTTAGTTTACAGGGGGAAAAGTTCTAAAAGTCAAGTCTTAAAATAGGTAAAAGAATTATGAAACCAAATGAATAATGATGAAATAGAAACTGAAAAAAGCCTAGAAATAACCAACTTACATGATAACTGACTTAACTGGTTTTTTAAATAATGTGAAATAATTCCAATGTTTTCACTCTTTATTTTTCTTTTTACCCATCCTTCATAAAATATATGCCTACCCATGCCAGACTTCACCACCGCCCCTTATTCATCATAAGCCTATGGCTAGAAACCTTAGTTTCTAGATTTCAGATTTCTATTTCAATTTCAACTTTACTACAAGGCATCTGCCTATTTTAAAAGTTCATCAAAGGAAAAGTTCACTTCAATCTCAAAAGAAGAGAATATAATGATCTGTGTTAGCCATTAGTCAAAAAGAACACAGTATAATTAGCAGAGACTTGCTCTCTGAATCACTCTGTCAGGAGTTCCATCCGATCCGTTACCTAACTTGGGTAAGAGCAGAGGAACTTTACCTGGCTCGGAGGTCAGCCACTTGATCAGTCATCTGCCCCAGCATTTTACAGGTTCCCAGGATCTCCCTGCGTTCTTTGCCTGCACAGAGCTCACCAACTTTTCCAGCTTCATCTAAGATCTGTCTGATGGCCTGCTCACCAGCATCCCCTAAAATAAAGAGATATTCAATATCTACACTGTTGATGCATTAATTATTTAGGAAGGATGCTTTACAAGTCATTTCATTCATGAAGGAATGGATTATTTTAAACGGCAAGACAAGTGAATAGAAGACAATACATCTGATCACTAACAGCCAAGTAGTGCCCTTAAACCAGAGGGTGAGGTTTCAACCACAGATACTTCTAAAAAAGATACTTGGAATCATATCCATCTGAAGATGATAAGCAGCTTGTGGTAAGAATATGGATGATGAAAATAGGCTCAACTCATTTAATACTACTTAGCACCTCTAACCTCCATTAGGCTTTTCACATTCATTCAAATATTAATCTAAAACTGAATATTAGATTAGAGAATCCATAAAACCTAGCTCAATAACCCATTTGGGTCTTTACAGAAGTCAACTTCGCTTTCCAATTCTTATTGGCATCATCATTTAATCTGCTTAATTAAATTACTTTGTTGACATAAATGGAATCTGCCCAATGGGAACTATAAGAGTTTTCTATTCAAAATAATTACCTTTCTGATTCAGAGAAGAAGTGAACCAATAATCTGGCAAAGAATGCCCAGTTCAACTTGGCTAATTCCTCCATGATGAGAGGTGATTAGTCTTTGTCCTTCATCCTTTTAAGGACCAGTAATGCTTCAATTAGTCAAAACTATCAGAATATGGAGTATGCCCCTAAATGTTGCAGTAGTTATCTCAGGATTATGAGATTGTGGGAAGATTTCTTTCTTTTCTTTGCTTGATTTTTAGCTTGTTACTGTATCCATCGGAAAAGAAGAACCAGAGGATTACCTGGGGAGGCACTGGGATCACGGAGCCAACCTTTGGCCTGGTTCAGTTTGGAGTCTATCGAGGCCAATGCTCTCTTCATGGCTTCAGTGTCCTTTTGAAGAGAAATACAATTATTTTCTTTGCAAAAATGGAGATACCATGATACACAGTAAGACAGGGAAAAAGTTACAGCACTTAACATACTGTAGCTAAGGTAGTCCTACAACAGCCTTGAAAATACTCTCATCACACCAGAATGCTTATTTCTGTCAAAATGCAGCATGGTGCATGCAAATCTTCAGTTAATTCTATTTTGTTTTCTGATCTATTGCTAAACTGTGAAAACTGGTAAGAATCACTCAAGCCAAGAGATGCTTCATGTCTGCAGCAGGGAAAAGCCCTGTTGTCACATGCCTCATTATCAGCCTTCCACTCCACATTCATCTGCCGCAGCCCTGGCACAGCCCTCCCTGCATCCGGGAAGCCTCATTAGCACGTGGCGCCACAAATCACAGTTCTCTTACATCTCGCTCTGAAATACACAAACACTGGATGATGCTTCGCTATACTGAATTAATCCGAGAAACTTGGAACTACTGCTTGGAAAAAATTTGAGAATTTTAATCTAGCAATTTAGTTTTAATTCCACAAATAAACCACTCCATGTAACGCAAAAAAGCAGTGTTATTCTGGCCTTCCCTGCCATCCTCCTCATCCTCCTCATTCTTAGCTCCCTTACCATCCTAACCCGGAAGAAGAGGCAAGATAAAATAAGTGGGTCTCAGTTGATTGTTTGCAATCAGGATTCATGATGGCTAGCATTAAACCCGGGACACAGCATGAAAAGCTGAAGCAGACTAAAAATACACCAACTGTTTGATGAAGTTTTTAAAATATAGAAAAATGTAGAGAACAATATAATAAATACTCATGTGTTCACCCTCACAACCGACCAGGCTATCTCGTAAATCTCTATGTAAACACCTTAAAAGACAAATGAGTGGGTGGCTTAGTCAGTTAAGTGTCTGTCTCTTGATTTCAGCTCAGGTCTTGATCACAGGGTCCTGGGATCAAGCCACAAGTTGAGCTCCACGCTCAACACCGAGTCTGCTTGGGATTCTTTCTCCCCCTCTCGCTCTGCCCCTCCACCCCCTCACACTCTCTTTCTGTCTCTCTCTAAAATATAAAATAAAATAAAATAATAGCTGAACTCCCTTCTGCTCTAGGGAACTGGCTCTTACAGAGTTCCATGCATGGAAGCGCAGAGTTAACCTCTGAAATTCTAGGCAATGCCCTGAATCCCTAACTTTTTTTCACTTTCCAGTCCTGCAAAACTGGGGTTCTTAAAGGTGTTTTATCACTACTCTTCCACATGGGGGCACGAGGAGCATCCCCACTTCTAATCCAAACAAGACCCAGCACTAGGACAAAATAAGTGCGGGCAGCGCTCAGAGGCTTAAGGTCAGCAGCCTGACCACAGCTTTTCCCACGTTACCTATGTAAACTATAAGGACTCTCAGCTTTAGGATTTCCGCCTTCCCGATCTAAACAGATACAGATTGCTTTAACCTTGGCTATCAAAGGCTCTAAATAGCAAAATTCTCAGTCACAGCAACTAAAGAGAAATGAACTAAATTACTGAAAAAAATGTAAACAAAATATTTTTTATTATCAAGTTATATGGAATTATGGAGGCTATCTCTCAATAGAAGGCAGAGACTATCTATTTTGAAATCCATTTGTAATCAGTGCAAGTAGACAAATGGCATTTTTTAAGTGCTTTCATTTTCAAATGGCTTAAATATCTACTCCTCCTCCATCCTGTCCTACATTAATGTGCACAGCAAACCCTGCCTTTAAAAGTCAGCTTTCACTTGATGCCAGATTAGCAAGGCCCAAATCAATACCTGTTTAAAGAGGCTCAGGCAAATCCCAACCTCAGAGAACTAGATAGCCCTTAGGGTCTAACACAAGTTACAGGACTTTGTCTAGGTACAGGAAAAAAAAAAACTTCACAATCTCTTATTAGGGAAGTATGTGCATACTCTAAAGAGAAATTATATCCACGTAAAAATAATTTAAAATCTGTCAACCATTTCTCTAATACATTATTATTTTTTAGAGTGAAAAAAACTGGAGATTGATTTCATTTCAAAAATCTAAATTCAAGGGGAACAAAGATCAAATACTTATGTGTGTCTACTCTAGAATTAAAGGCTACTATTTGGGGGTGCCTGGCTGGCTCAGTTAGAGCATGCAACTCTTGATCATGGGGTCATGAGTTCGAGCCCCACGTTGGATGTGGAGCCTACTTAAAAAAAAAAAAAAATCAAAAAGAGACAAGTCTACTAGTTTGGAAACTAACTTTAATTGAGGATTTCTTCCGTGTTAGGTTCTGTTTTAGGTATTGTTTCCCCTCGTTACTTCATTGAACCTCAAATTTAAATATAATTTAATTTTACAAATTAAGAAACAAGGACTCAGTCCTACAAACCCAACTGATCTCAGGTTTGCTGACACCAAACCTATCTATTTTATATTAAATGAAATTCGTGAATTTTTTCTTTTACCAAGAAGAGTTGCTGAAGATTCTTCTAACCCTTTGTAATAGTCAGCAAGCCTTTGCCTTTTTGATTTTGGCTTTGGTTAATACTGACCAGAAAATAAGCTCTAGAAATCAAAATCCTAATCCTCACTACCCAAAATGACTTATTTTATTCTTCATTGCCCCAAAATGACTGAAACATAATGAAAAAAGTAGCTTTGCTCTATTCAGTATCCTCAAAAATCATGCTTTTTTTTTCTCCCTAATAAAGCATGAATGGCCACCACACTTCAAGGAAAGAATCTAATTCTCAGGAAGTGAGTAATTTACTCCTGAGTGGGAAATGATGTGACCTCAATAAGTTAAAATTAAGAGGTGCTCATTTTCCCCTAAAAATGACCCACGGCAAAACTGAAATGAAGCTGCATTTTTTAAACTGGGAATTTTAGTTACCAAAGTTTTTAATAGCATGAATTTTAGACAATTTTGATGATTTAAAACAATAACTGAAAGGACCACCTTAGATTCTTTCTGGAACAGAACAAGTTTTGAATACTCATTTAAACACATTACACTTTAATGTCATACCTATTAAAATAAAAAATGTCCATGGGAACAGATATTTTGGTCTTCTAAGAATCTCATATATACTTCTTTTGAAGGGCAGTATTTATTATGGAATTGACAGAACTGTCATAAGCAGCATAAGAAGTATATTAATACTGGATATGCTACAAACCAATTCACTGAACAACTAAGACTAGAAGTCAATTTTGAGATATATTTATAGAGTGAAAATAACCATAACCCCATGGTCATCCATACCATGTATCACAAAGCTTTCAGTTAAACCATGTCAGGCCTAAGTGCCCAGAGTACAATCTGGGTATGAAATACAAGAGGGCGCCTGGGTGGCTCAGTTGGTTAAGCGACTGCCTTCAGCTCAGGTCATGATCCTGGAGTCCCGGGATCGAGTCCCACATCGGGCTCCCTGCTCGGCGAGGAGCCTGCTTCTCTCTCTGACCCTCCCCCCTCTCATGTACTCTCTCTCATTCTCGCTCTCTCAAATAAATAAATAAAATCTTTAAAAAAAAAAAAAAAGAAATACAAGAGAAAAAAACATCTTCATTTGAGTATTTTCTCTGTAAAATCTCAAATTTGGGAAAGAGAAAAGTCTCCATCAATCTCTTCTCTGGGTTTTTGTTGTTGTTGTTGTTGTTAAGATTGAGTGTAAAAAAAAGACCAGATCTAGGCCTGCAGCTTTGGGGACAGCTGGTAGGGATCTGGTCACCTCCCCCAAGGTCCCTTTTACAGTAAAACTCTTAGAGGAGTTCAGGTTTTATTTTTTTTTATTTTTATTTTTTTAAAGATTTTATTTATTTATTTACTTGAGAGAGAGAGAGCGAGAGAAACAGCATGAGAGGGGAGAGGGTCAGAGGGAGAAGCAGGCTCCCCGCTGAGCCGGGAGCCTGATGTGGGACTCGATCCCAGGACTCCGGGACCATGACTTGAGCCGAAGGCAGTCGCTTAACCAACTGAGCCACCCAGGCGCCCGAGGAGTTCAGGTTTTAAATGAAAAACCACACTGGTTTGGCTCTGTCCCACGCACACCAAAAGGTGGAAGGACAACCTTAAAAGAACTCCCTTTTAGGGGTGCCTGGGTGGCTCAGTCGTTAAGCGCCTGCCTTCAGCTCAGGCCATGATCCCAGGGTCCTGGGATCGAGCCCTGCATCGGGCTCCCTGCTCCATGGGAGGCCTGCTTCTCCCTCTCCCACTCCCCCTGCTTGTGTTCCCTCTTTCGCTGTCTCTCTGTGTCAAATAAATAAATAAAATCTTTAAAAAAAAAAAAAAAAAAAACTCCTTTTTACATGCTCTCCCAGGAACTGAAACACTCCTGAAACGTAATATAGAATTAGATCTAAAGAACACTGAGGGCGCCTGGGTGGCTCAGTTGGTTAAGCGACTGCCTTCGGCTCAGGTCATGATCCCAGGGTCCTGGGATCGAGTCCCGCATCGGGCTCCCTGCTCTGCGGGGAGCCTGCTTCTCCCTCTCCCACTCCCCCTGCTTGTGTTCCCTCTCTCACTATGTCTCTCTCTGTCAAATAAATAAATAAAATCTTTAAAAAAAAAAAAAAAAGAACACTGAATAGTACTGAGAACCACGGAGTTCCTCCTAGAGATAATCAAAGGGAACTTCAGAAGAAAAAGTGAGGTCCTACAATGCCAGCTTCTAGAAAATTTTCAATAAGGGACTAAGGACTCCCTCTTGTTTGCTGCCCAACCTACTCTCCCTTTTCCCACGGACACCTCCCCTCCCCACACTCCAAACTCTGTTCCATTCCTGATGGCATTTCCACCCCTTCATCAGTGTTTTAAACAAAGATGTTTCTGGAAAGAATAAACTGGGCAGTAGAACAAAATCTTACAAACTACACTGAAGTGACAAAAGAAAGTTGTCTACCCCTGAGACTTCAGGTAAGTTACCCTCCCAGTCTTCAGTTCCTCATCTTTAAGAAAACCTTCCCAGCTCTAAAATTCAATGCCACCTATGTGCAGACAATCAGATGTACCAACTGAAAGATCACTTGGATCAGAAGGGAAATGTCAATTGTTTTAACATTTTGGGCTTTTCTCCAATTTGAGGGGAGGGGCTAAAATATCATAAATGCCTGAATTAACTATTTATCTCAAAGTCCAAGAGATAAGTCCTTTACTGTATTAGCTGCTAAAATAAAACACTCTAAGACTCATTAAGAAGCTCACATAGTGTCAAATCACTATGTGTACACCTGAAACTAATATAACATTGTACGTCAACTATATTCCAGTTATAAAAATAAAACACCTAAAGGAGAATCATTTTAATTAACTGATTCAATCTTAGATCACGTTTCATTTTCATAGTAGACATTCTAATAATAAAGAAAAAACCTCACATACTTATTTTTTCAAAAATGAAATAAAATTAACACAAACCTCAGCTGTCTGTAGTTAAGAGCAAGTATTATAGGCTGATGTGTTCTAACCAATATTTCCTTCTTTGGTAGGGTACAGAAATCTTCTGTGCAAGACATCTGAGTCAGTCATTACATTTAGCCCACCACCAGCCTAGGCCCACAGTGGCAGGAAACCACCACGAGAACTAATTCTGAGTAACAGCATGTAATGCCTCCAGGTACAAGTTGTACGAGCACCTATGGAGTGTTCAAAAAATTCTTAGCTTAAAATTTTTCTCACTTCCTCTTAAATCTCAGCATGCATCAAGAAACAACTAATATAAATACAAAAAAAGAGAGAGAGAGATTAAGTATAGACTGCTAAATTTACAAAGGGTGGAATTAGAATTGTGTTTAATTCACAAATTTGTTTGTTTCATAATGTACCCTAAATTAATTTTTAATGATCACCATACAATGACTGCTGATTTCAGGAGGGGGAAGTTGTTATTTTCAAAATAAAATGAGGCATTTAAACTCAAAGTACTTTTAAATGTGTAAATCTGTAATTTGAATGTAGATATAAAAGGTAAAATAATCAGCTCCTGCATTGCCTCTTTAAAAACTTAACTTATTCAGCAAAACGCGCTTTTTACCAAAAATTGTTTCCACTTACTTTCTTCCCCCACTTTTCTAGAGGAACCATCACTTTCCAGGAGAAAACTGCACCAATGGGGAAGCATGAAACAAGTATGGTAAGACAAAGTTAATTCTTAACTGGTAGGGTCAAGAGGAGGAAAAAGATAGCATGTGTTAAATAGAATGGGGATCCAGGCCACAGACAGACGCAAGGTCTGATTAATCCACTGCTTACAGTCGAGCAGTGAAAGAGTGTAATGCTACTAAACTGAAAAATAACCAAAATTCTAGTTACCAGTTTCCATTTCCAAGGTAAAAATTTTTTTCTAATTATTCTTGCAGCTAATAAAAACAGTCACACTTAAGGGGTGGGGGGAAGTAGAGTGGATGGGTGGGAAGTAAGCTCTGTCATGTATATCTTTTTATAGCATTTTGATTTCTGAACCAGGTAAATGTAAAACAAAAGCAAAATGAGATTTAAAAATAAACATTTCTTGTTTGTTCTGATGTCATTATGTACTTGAGTTTCTTTTGGCTGAACTAATTTTATTTACTTTCTTTCATTCTGACATTTAAGTTTTGCAGGACCCATTACAGTCTAATCCCTTCCAGATCAGCATAAAACTGAGACAGCTATAAGAATGTACACAGCATCTCTCAATGGCACTGGCACAAAATAAAGCTCAGCAACCCCTATTTACTAAATGATGGGTAACTTTTCCCCTCCAAACATAGAAAAATATTGAGGTTGTAAGGCCTGCTCCGCTTTTTTGCTATTTCTCACCTGCTAGAAGCAAAGGAGAGAGAATAAGGAAAGAGATTAGGTTAGGGAAAGGTGAGGTCATGGAGAACCATGGCTGATTCACAGCTTAGCAGAACATGCAGTGAACCACGGACTGAAGTTAGGAGAAACTTTAGATACACTTAACTTTTTCCCTTTTGATTTTGAAGGCTAGGATCATTGTGAAGGACAGGTGCCCCATCTAAACTCCTGAGCCTATTCATTTTCACAATGGGTTGAAAACCTCAATGACACATCTCCAAAAGCAAAATTCTAGAGCCTGCAAAGGAGACTGGGAGGAAATGCAAACAGAGAGGTGACATCGGCTGGGAGTTTCATTCCCCAAGAGCAGGGTCCACACAGGTCACCTTGGAGGTCACCCAGCTGAGAGAAACTTGCCCCTCAAATGAAGTCGGTGGGAATGACCAGGCCAAAACGGTTCTCGGGAGCCTGTTTAAAAAGATGAAAGCACCCACCAAATATAGAAAGCCTGATATCCCCTTGTAATGTCTTTTCTTCTGCTTTCCCCAAAGAAATCGCTCAATATGAGCCAGAGTCAGTCTGCCTGGCACAGCCCCGAGTCCCAGATGAAATGACATTCTGACGCATATTCGAGCACAGTGTTACACACCGGCACACGGAAAAAGGCACAGCACACAGCACAGGAAAACCTCACAGACATGCTTTTTTCTCTTTTGAAGCAAAAAAGAGACGAGAGGGCAAGAGAAAGCTTACCTTCTAAATGTGAGAAAAAGAATAAAACAAACAAGAGAACAAAAAAAAGATGCATAAAGAAGTCATAACAGGGAAGTGAAAGTTGTCAAATATGCAAAAGCAAAATTAAGTAAAATACCAAAGACTTAAAATGATTCCACCATCTAGATTTAAAACACAGTCTTAAAACTCGTTCAAGAACTTTGTGCCTCTGTGAACAAATCCAGAGTTAAGAGAAGCTGATTTCCTTCTGCGTATTTAGATTCACTTTCTGGGCAATGTGATTTTCAGACCCCAGCTTTGACCTTACCTTCCTGGTGTCCTGGAGAACAAATACAGCCCTACTGGGTACCCAGTGGAAGTCACACTACAAATCCCCTCTTTGCCACCAGCCTGCTGGGGGGCCCTGGAAATATAATTTGGGTCCCACGTGGGGAAGCTGGATCCTGCAGACAGTGTGTTTCCCCCACTGCTCGTATCTTGGGCTCCTACGAGGAAAGTGTAAACCCAAGTGCCTCTGTTCTCCTAGTCAATAGACAGAGAGAAGTAGACCAGAGCAGCAGTAATATAAGACCACGGCTGCAAGGCTCTGGAAGGAATCCACCAACCCTTTTGGAGGCCAGGAGGAAATTCTAGATAAAGGGTGAGGGGACCCCTCAAAACTCACTGACGAATGTGAACACTAATATTTTAATTAAGCTTTCCTTAAGGAAAATGGTATGACAAATGGACACACCTAGAAATGCCAGGAGTTTCCTCTGTAGATTTCTTAGGTCAGAGGTTGGTTAAGGAAAAGTTTCCATAAAATTCGGTCACAGTCATGTTCTGTATCTTACTCAGTCACCTAGCAACAACCATCCACATAAAAAGGCAGGGTTCCCGGGCGCCTGGGTGGCTCAGTTGGTTAAGCAACTGCCTTCGGCTCAGGTCATGATCCTGGAGTCCCGGGATCGAGTCCCGCATCGGGCTCCCTGCTCGGCAGGGAGTCTGCTTCTCCCTCTGGCCCTCCCCCCTCTCATGTGCTCTCTCTCATTCTCTCTCTCTCAAATAAATAAAAAAAATCTTTAAAAAAAAAAAAAAAAAAGGCAGGGTTCCCACCCAGGGGAGTATACACCATACAAGAATTCCTCCACCAGACCCAATGAGTGTCCAGCTTGAAGAAAAAGCTACACATCTCAGCCTTCAACCCCACAAACCTATTTATTTGTTCTAGCCTGGGGCAAAGGAAGTTTGCAAAAGCAGCAAGTAACCCATGAAACCCATGAAAAGTGAAGTAAAAATTATTTCATAATATCTGAGGGGTCTTACGCTACCCACAATTACAAGATAAAGTGTGAGGGGAGAATTCAGGAGTTAGCTTATTTCCCCTCCAGTAACACTTACCTTGCTGGCCCAGGCATCTTCATCCCAAGAAGTGAGTTGTAATACACGAATGATCTCATTAATTTCAGCACTCATCTTCTCTACAGTAAAATTGCGGTTTTTCAAAGCTTCTTCTATTCCTTGGTTTTTTGAATTTTTAGTTGTTACAAAAATCTTCATAGCTGTAAAAATAAACAAACGATCAGAAACTAAGCTTGGAGTTTAATCTTGCTGTATAACAACATTCACACAAGATGTTCCACACTTCGAGTACATGTTCTGAGTTTCTAAGGTCTTAAAAAGAATATACTAGGCTGGCTCAGTCGGTAGAGCATGTGACTCTGGATCTCGGGGTTGTAGGTTTGAGCTCCACATTGGGTGTAGAAATTACCTAAAAAAATAAAACCTTAACAACAACAAAAAAGAATATATTAAAAACAAAACAAAAAAACACTGCAAGTGCGCCAATAAAGTTCTAATACCAGCAACTTTAAGGTACAAGACATCATTAAAACATGATCAAGGAGCTAATTTAACATGTGTATCCTAAGGAGCTACAATCACAAAATATCCAATATCTTTCTAAATCACTTATCATCCCAGCCCTGACACTGGCCCCATCTAACACACACCGAACAGGACAAGATGAAAACAGTAAAACTCTAACTGGAGTATCCTGCTGCACCCAATCCTAATGGAAGATCCCAAAGTGTCAAGTTTCTCTTCCAGAATTTCTCTCATCATGTAGCAGGAAATTTTTAACCCCCAAGAGTAAAGAAGAGAACAATAATAATTTGAAGCACAGGAGAAAGAGAGTATCTTCTCAGGAAATAACTGAAATTGTTAAAACAAAGACTGATCAACACTTTATTGAGTTACCCAGATGAGAAAGAAATCTTACTCCCAAAACCCTTCTATCTCATGGAACAACTGGCCTCAAAAACATATTTCCCACGGGGATTTTAAGACTCTACTTACAAATGTTTTTGTTTTCTAGTTCATATAAGTTATAGGCTTTCTGAGCTCTTACCCTCACCTCTCCTTTTCTAGCTACTATCTGAAATGACAAAGCAGGGACGTAGGAGCTGGGGGTGACAGTGACATGCCTCGTAAGATTCTGAAAATAGAGCTGCCCTCTGATAGTTAAACTAATTAACCCTTAACTTGATTAAGATAACTTATGTAAACCATGAGGTGTCTGGTACATACTAGAGACCCAGTGAGTACAGATCCCTTTTGCTAGCTGAGACAGCAGCCACCAGGCTCTACCCAGTGGGGAAGGGGTCCCATGTGGTATAGACCACCAACTCTGTAATGTAGAGAACAGTTAAATTTCTTTTAGGAAAAACGGTGTTAGCGTAACACTGAAAAGGGCTTTGGGTTCACTTCTTTATCCTACAATGCTCTATAATATCCATGCCAGCTCCTAATTTCTTTTCATAACACAAATAAAAGTGTAAAAATTCCTATGTCCAAGGGCCGCCTAGGTGGCTCGGTCAGTTGAGCATCTGCCTTCGGCTCAGGTCATGATCCCAGGGTCCTGGAATCGAGCCCCGCATCGGGCTCCCTGCTCAGTGAGGGGCCTGCTTCTCCCTCTCCCACTCCCCCTGCTTACGCTCTCTCTGTCAAATAAATAAATAAAATCTTTAAAAAAAAATTTTCTATGTCCAAGACTAAAGTTTCTAGATATCCCACCTCCCAGCAAAAGGGCCTACTAGAACTTCAGAACAGAGTGAGGCAACAAGAAGGGCAGCTTCAAACAAAGAACAGGAGCAGGAGAGCACTTCGGAAGATGAATACTGGTTCTTAGCCAATCAACTGCAGCCATCAGGTAGCACCCAATCTGTCAGGCCTCGTTTTTACCCAGCCTGAAGGACATGCAACTAAGCAGTAAAAGAAAATTAACATCAGAGTTTAGAATACGTTGACTTTTTTTCTTTTCTTTTTTTTTTTTTTCCTGTAAGACCAGGTACAGGTAGAAAATACCTGAAATGAGAACTGGCAGCAATTCTTTCACGGTGTTCATGGAGTTCACCAACATCACTCGGTGCTCCTGGTGAGTCAGTTCCTGCTGCCTTTCATCAATCATCTTGGCCATCTTTGTCATTCCTGGGGCACAAGGAATAAATTGTGCAGGGTTAAGAGTGAAACGTTCCAGACTCTGGCATTCTGAGCCTAAATCCATTATGAACAACTATGAAAATCCAAACTGATTGCCCAGAGAACTATCACTGAACTGTAGCATTTATGATATAGAATCTTCTGGACAGGTCGAACTTAATGCAACTTCATTCATTTCAACTGAAAGTAATTTATTAAATGTAAATCCTAAATATGACATCATTTTCACACGTTTGACATAAATACATTCACAAATACAAAAACATACTGAAAAAACAAATATATATTTGTAAAAAATAAATAAAAATATTTTTCCTGGTTATTACCACGCATACCGGGTTCGTGTCACGTATCTGGCCACTGCGCCTGCGTAAGCATCTCATGTGAGCCTAGTACTGAGAAGCCAGTGGCTGAAGAAAATCTTAAGAATTACAACAATGTGTTTTGTTTTCATCTTTATATTTTTCTGTTCTTTCCAATTGTCCAAAATAAGCATGTACTATTTTTATAATCAGAAACAAACAAAAATATTATAAAAATAATTATAGTTAGGACAGCAATCAAAAGCATCTGGTGTTTTGGAATCGGCCTGCTAGCCCTTTTTGTTTACTTTGGTTATTATTCAAAGGTGCTATGTGATTCTCTAAAGCTTTGATTTTCAAACTGCTCAAAGGATTTCTTAAGGTTTCACAGATCATCAAGGGGTACCAAAGGGAGATGGAAAAGGAGGGGTTGTCCCTGCTCCATTCAGAGTAGCTCCACTTTTGTCTTTTATATGTTGAGATTCTGCCTAAGATTTTATTTGAAGAAATAAACTTCTTTTCCCAATGCTATGGGAAAGTTTAAAGAACACTGCTCTAAAGGCATTTCCTGCTGATCTTCAATGATGGCTCAGAGAAGTTCTTAAATGCCGTAAGTTTACAGAATGACTGTATCGGAACCTCATGAAAACACTGTTAAGAATCATTTTACCTAATACAAAAGACTTTTATGAGGTGGTATGTGATCTTTAATACTGACAAGTTAAACATCTGATGTTTGGTCTCAATCATACTTTAAGAACCCTCCAGTTCATGTTACATGGCTCTAACAGAAAAAGCTGGTATCTGTTCATGTATTTTGAATATTCAATTCTCGGGTGACTAAACAATCATTTCAAAATGAGATTTAGTCACAGTAGTTCTTCTCTCCTTCTAGGTCTGATTATATTATGCAGCCTCGGGCTAGGGCATGAATCCATAATAGTAGGCGGGCTAATTAACGCGCCAAGAGGTCATTAAAGAGCTACAGGCTAGCTGGCAGACAGCGAAGGAATGCTGTATAATGTGGAATGGAGAGGTCAGAATTCAGGGTGGCCTTAAGCATTACACTAATAGAAAAGTATTTCCTACATTCTCCAGCAACATTTGCAATGCCTAGTTTAATTCATTAGGCAGGGCCAGGATTTGTAGAAAGCAAATTCAGCTTTCAGAGACAATGATATCTCCTCAGTAGAAACACAGTGTCAGCTCCATCAACAGAGAAGATACACCTCAAAGCCCAATGCATCATTACTTATCTTCTGCAAAAAGCAGGGGGGGAGTCCTCCTTCCACCTCGATCAGACATGGACAATCCATAAAAACATTTTATTATAAAAACTGGACATGACTAACCTGGTCCAAGATTCTTTGTGTAGGTGACCAAATCTTCCATAGTTTCCACCACCTCTGCCACTGTAAGATATTCCAAAATTCCTTTGCAAACTCTAATAATTTTACGAACCTGAAAATGCATTTCAGTTTTTAGTCGAGTGAGTGAACAATAAGTGGAAAACATGCTAATTCAGCTGGGTGGCTATTCAAATTTTCTCATCCTAAATCATCACCAATCCTCCATTATTACCTTCAAGACTATCTTTAAGACTTTTGTCTGGAAGAGGTCTGCATGGGCCTCAGATTGCCTACCTCAGCCTCATCGAAGGTGAGGAGCAGGTCTGATGTGCCAGAGAGGATGCCCCTTGACCCATCGATTAGATAATCTCGAGCAGGCACTGAGTAAGGGTCTGACTGAAGCATCTGGGCTGCCTGGACAAGCTTGGTGCAAGCATTCTCAACCCTGTGGGGAGGAACATGGAGTTAACTCCCTGGCAGAACCAAGCAGAAGAATAGGACATGCAAATGTAAAGAATGTAAAGGGACATATTCACATTTTTTTTCAGACATGGAAAACAGCCAAGACCAAGTTACAATAGGACTTAAGTTTTTAGCTCTTAAAATCTACAATTAAGGGCTACACATCCATTCATCCATCCATCCATCCGTTCATTCATTCATTCACCTCATTCACTGCACTAAGCCCTTGTTCTTTGTTATTTCCTGGCAACAAAAAATGATGACAAAATGTTTTAGACCTTTCACTTTAGGTTGCTATACATCTCGGCAACTCCTTTGTTTTCTTCTTTCTCACCCTATACACACTGCCATTAAAAGACACTACACAGGGCGCCTGGGTGGCTCAGTTGGTTAAGCGACTGCCTTCGGCTCAGGTCATGATCCTGGAGTCCCAGGATCGAGTCCCGCATCGGGCTCCCTGCTCGGCAGGGGGTCTGCTTCTCCCTCTGCCCTCTTCCCTCTCGTGCTCTCTGTCTCTCATTCTTTCTCTCAAATAAATAAATAAAATCTTAAAAAAAAAAAAAAAAAGACACTACACAAAGAACGGAAATCCTTGACAACAGTTTCGGATTTATTATCTGGAACTAAAATGCCAAAGCACTGTGTTAAGTGAAATTTAATAATCAGATAACAGAAAGGATTAGGAGGAAACAAAAAGTATGAAGTAATGCATAAATTTCCCATTCATCTAGCTAAATGGATTTGACAAACCCACTGGACTGTTTGAAAACAAACCTATAAAACTATATTGTTAATTAAAATGTCACTAGTGGGGCGCCTGGGTGGCTCAGTTGACTGCCTTCAGCTCAGGTAATGATCCTGGAGTCCCAGGATCAAGTCCCGCATCGGGCTCCCTGCTCAGCAGGGAGTCTGCTTTTCCCTCTGACCCTCGCCCCCTCATGTGCTCTCTCTCTCTCTCATTCTCTCTTATTCAAATAAATAAGTAAAATAAAATAAAAATAAAAAATAAAATGTCACTAGCATTAATAACTGAACCAGTTATTGATAGTTTAATGTTAATACAGTTTAATAATACAGACAACCTGATCATATGTAACAATGAATGAATGAATGAATCAGTAAAGAGCAAGACCTCATTGCTGTGGCTTTGGATCACTCTTAAAAGACTGGTTGTTTACTGTTCCTTTTTAAATTTTAAATTAAATTTCTAATTTAATTTTAACTTATAGAGATATGTATATTCATATATATGACAGTCAGTGAAAAATCACCTTCTTTCCACTATCTCCTAGGCATTCATATTCCATCTACTTGCAACTAACGTTATGAGACTCCTCTGTATTCTTTAAAATAAGACACTTCATGCGTAAGAAACAAAAACAGGCTTCCACCTTTTTTATACAAATAGGATCATACCAGGCATACTCTCTGCATTCTGCTTTTTCCACTTAATTCAACTTAGAGATATTCTAATAAAAGTACATAAAGAGCCTCCTCATTCTTTAATACAGCTACATAACTAGTCCATAATTTATTAGCCTGCTACAAAAAAATCACCTTGAAAAATATCATTGTATAACGTATATATCTGTAGGATACAGGCCAGAAAGGAATTGCTGAATCAAAGGTGTAGATATTTACAATTTTGACAAATGTTGCTGTATTACCATCCACAGAGGTTATTAACATTCCCCCCACAATGGATGACAGCAGTACCTGTTTCCTCAGTCTAAACAAGTTGGTATATAATCAAACTTAAGCTTATCTTCACCAATATGAGAGACCAAAACTGGATCTCAATACAGTTTTTTAATTAAGGTGAAATTCACATAACACACAATTAGTTGCTCTAAAGGGTACATACAATTCAATGGCATTTAGTGTATTCACAATGATGAGCAACTACCACCTCTCTCGGGTCAAAACTTTTATCACTTCAGAAATGCACCCTGAAACATAGCATGCAATCACTCCGGATCTCCCCCTTTCAAAACCCCATCCCCTCGTGACCACTAATTTGCTTTCTGTCTCTATGAATTTACCAACTCTGGATATATCATATAAAAAGAATCATGTGACTATGTGACTTTTTGTGTCTGGCTTCTTTCACTTAGCATAAATGTTTTCAAGGTTCATCCAGGTTACAGTATGTGTCAGTAGTTTGTTCTTTTTCATACCTGAATAATATTTTATTGTATGTATATATGCAAAAATTTGAAAATTTGCTTATCCATCCATGTATTGATGGACATCTGGGTTGCTTCCACCTTTTGGCAATTATGAATAATGCTGCTACTAACATTCATACATAATTTCCATGTGGATTCAGGTTTTCATTTCTCTTGAATATATACCTACAAGTGGAAGTCTATGTTAATTTTTTGAGGAAATGCCAAACTGTTTTCCACAGCAATTGCACCACTTTACATTCCCACCGGCTTTATAGAAGAGTTCCTATTTCTTCACATCTTTCCCAACACTTGTTATTTTTTGGTTCTTAAGGTTTTGGGGGGTTAAAGCCATCCTACCAGGTGTGAAGTGGTATCTCATTGTGGTTCTGATGTGATTTCTTTACTGACCAAAGATGTTGTTGAACATCTTTTCATGTGCCTGTGGGCTATCTGTATATCTTCTTTGGAGAAATGTTTATTGAAGTCCTTTGTTCATTTTTTAATTGGGATGTTTGTCTTCTTGTTGAGTTGTCAGAATTATTTATATACTCTGGGTATTAAATCTTTATCAGATACATAATTTGCAAATATTTTTTCCCTATTTTGCAGGTGCTTTTTACTCAACATAGTTTTAATTTGCATTTATTTATTAATGAAGTTAAGGATATTTTTATATTTTTTAAATTGCAAAATAAAATTATACACTGTATGACCATTATGCTCAAGCAAATATCACATATACAACAATCATACTTCAGAAATGAAACATTACCAAGTACTTTAGAAGCCCCACCCTAACCAAATGTTCCTTATTTCCCAGAACGAATCATTATCCTGAATTTTAATTATTCTCCTGATTTTTTGTATACTTTCAGCACCTATCTATCTATACATACCTAAACAAGTATCATTTAGTTTTGTCTATACATATTAAAATCTTAAATAAGTGTAATTGTACTGTTATATATGCTTCTGTGACTGTTCTTTTGTTCAATATTATGATTTTGAGACCCATCATGTTGAGGACTATAGCTAATGTGTCATATTCCACTGTATGGATATACCATAATTTACCCTTTCGACTTCTGATTGACATTAGAGGTATTCTAGGTTATTATATTTTTTACTGGTGTTTATATCAATACTACTACTATGAACATTCTTATACTGGCTTCTGGTGCACACAAACAGTGTATCTAGTAGTGGAAAAACTGGGTTGCAAAAAATGCTATATTCAACTCTACCAAGGAAAGCCAACGAGTTTTCCAAAGTGATTACACCAATTTAATACGCGGACCAGCAGTGTTCACAATCGCTCCACAAGCTTACCTTGGCATTGTTAATTTTTAATATGTCAATGTGGTCATTGTGAAATGCTAAATTATTGTGAATTTAATTTGCATGTCCCTCTTACTAAGGAAACTGTTGTGGGTGGAGTGGGTTTGTTTTGTTTTGTTTTGTTTTTTAATGTTTATGGGCCCCAAGAGTTTTGACAGGTAGCATTTTTGTTATTATCCAGCTCTCAATAATTTTCATTATGACATCTCTGACAATGAATTGTTGGATATACTTTAAAAAAAAACATAAGGGGCTTTTCTAGTTATCTTTTTGCTATTGATTTATCATTAACTGCATCATGCCAGAGAATGTGGCCTGTAAGATAACAAGGCTTTGAATTTTGAAATGTGTTGAGGCTAGCTTGATGGCTTAACACATGATCAATTTTTATAAATTTTCTATGTGTGCCTGAAAAGAATGAGTATGCTCCAATTTTTACGTGAAATATTTTACATATTCCATTAGCTCAAGCTTGTTAATTAAAACTGTTCAAATTTTCTATATCTTTGCTGATATTTATTGTCTTTTATCTATCAATTACTGAGCGATGAAATCTCCTACCATAACAACAGATTAGATTATATCTCCTTGTAGTTCTATTTGTGTTATATATATATATATATATATATATATATAAGCTAACTTTTTAGGTACATATAAGTTTACAATTATTATATAACCTGAACCTATTTATCATTATGTAACACCTCTCTGTATCTCCAATAATGTTTGTTGCCTTAATGTCTAATTTGTCTGACATTAATATTGCAAATCAGTTTTCTTTGGCTATTTTCAATTTCTCTGTCACACTGTGTTTTAGATATATCTTTTTAAATAACATATAGCTACATATTTTTAATCCAGTTCAGGAACTTTTAACTTAATGATTTAGCCCATTTAAATGTATTAATATTACTGGTATATTTAGAATTATTTTTTTTTCCCCAAGATTTTGTTTATTTATTTGAGAGAGAGAGCAGGGGAGGAGAGGGAGAAGCAGACTCCCTGCTGAGCAGGGAGCCCAACTTGGGGGCTCGATCCCAGCACTCTGGGATCATGACCTGAGCAGAAGACAGACGCCCAACCGACTGAGCCACCCAGGCAACCCCCCCTTTTTTTTAGAATTTTTTTTTTTTTTTTTTAGAGAGAAAGAGAGGGAAGGGCAGAGGGACAGGGAAAGAGAGAATCCTAAGCAGGCTCCACACCGAGCACAGAGCACGACTCGGCACTCAATCCCACCACACTGAGATCATGATCTGAGCGGAAATCAAGAGTCAGACACTTAACCAACTGAGCCACCCAGGTGCCCCTAGAATTATTTTCATATCTTATTATTTATTTTCCATATGGCCTGTAACTTTAACATATTTTTCCCTATCTTTTTTGGGGGGGGGCAAGGAGAAGATTGCTAGTTTTTTCTACCTTTTTCTTATTCCCTTTACAATTTTAAAGGTTATACACTCTGTGCTTTTTGTGGTTACCTTAAATACTTCAGCATGCATAGTTGGCGTGTTAAAAATCTAAAATAAAAGCTGTCCTCTTAACACAGTTGGCAGTTCATCAGTCTCATAAAAATCTAAAATGAGTCAATATTTTTACCTTCTTCCCAAACAAAAAATGATCTTAGGGGGCGCCTGGGTGGCTCAGTTGGTTAAGCGACTGCCTTCGGCTCAGGTCATGATCCTGGAGTCCCGGGATCGAGTCCCGCATCGGGCTCCCTGCTCGGCAGGGAGTCTGCTTCTCCCTCTGACCCTCCTCCCTCTCATGCTCTCTGTCTCTCATTCTCTCTGTCTCAAATAAATAAATAAATAAAATCTTTAAAAAAAAAAATGATCTTAGGATACTTAATTTCCAATCATCCCTTTCCTGAATTCCCAATCATCCCTTTCCTGACCTTTATGCTACTGTTTTCAAGCTTTGTTTTGTTTATTGTTTTCATGTATAAAATGTTATATCTTTCATTTTAAACCTTTAAATCTTGTTAGATTTTACATTGTTATACTATATAAGTCAAAGTTTGTTTATATTTACCAACAAAGTGTCCCATATTTTGGATAATCATTCCCTCGTATATCTCAGGCCTTACATCTAGAATCATCTGATTCTGTCTGAATTACATTCTTCAGAATTTCCTCTACTAAGAGAATGCTGGTGACAAAATGTAACCATTTTTGTTTGTTTGAAAATGTCTATTTTGTCTTCTACTTCAAAGACTTTCAGTAGTACAGATTTCTAGGTTGACAGCCATTTTATTGCACATTGAAGGTATTATTTCACTATGATGTAACAAAAGAAGCAGAAAAAGATACAAAGACAGAAGCAGAGGTAAGAGTGATGCAGGGCTACAAGCCAAGGAATTTGAGCAGCTTCTAGAAGCTGGAAAAGGCAAAGAAACAGATTCTCTAGAATCTCCAGAAGAAACACAATTAACCCATCTTGGACTTCTGAACTCCAGAACTGGAAGACAAAACATTTGTGTTGTGTTTGTTACAGCAACAATATGACACTGGCCTCCAACTGAAATCTGCCAGGAATTAAATAGGCATGAAAACACCACCCACAATGAAAAGAAAAAACAATAATTCAAAAACAACCCAGAAATGACACAGATGATAGAATTAATAGACAAGAATGTTAAAACCATTATTACTACTGTATTCTATATGTTCAAAAGCTAAAGGAAAGTTTGAGTATATATATATATTTTTTTTTTTTTTTTAAGATTTTATTTATTTATTTGACAGAGAGAGAGAGCACGAGACAGGGAACACAAGCAGGGGGAGTGGGAGAGAGAGAAGCAGGCTTCCCGCAGAGCAGGGAGCCCGATGTGGGGCTCGATCCCAGGACCCTGGGATCCTGACCTGAGCCGAAGGCAGACGCTTAAGGACTGAGCCACCCAGGCGCCCCGGAAAGTTTGAGTATATTAACAGATAAATTAAAGATATAAAAACAAGCCTCAAACAGAACAACTGGAAATGTGTCTCAGATATAAAAATACACTCAATAAATTACTAGCAGATAAGATATGGCATAAAAAAAGATCAGTGAAATTCAAGTCATAGCAATTAAAATTATCCAAAATGAAACAAGGGAGAAGAAAAGACTTAAAAAAAAATGAACAGAACATCACTGAGCTGTGGTACAACTCTAAGCAGCCTGATATATTTGCAATTTGAGTCCCCAAAAGAGAGGAAGGAGGGAGACAGAAAACAGTATTTGAAGAAATGATGGCCAAAATTTTTCTATATTTAATGAACACTATAAAGCCCCAGGTCCAAAAAGCTCAATAAACCCCAAGCACAAAAAATATCAAGAGAACTACAACAAGGCACATCATAAATTGCTTAAAGGAACATAAATAAAATTGCTTAAAAACCAAGATTAAAGAGAAAATATTAAAAGTAGCAGGAGAAAAATGACACTTTAAATACAGAGGAACAAAGAATAACAGACTTCTCATTAGAAACAATGCAAGCCATAAGACAGTGAAGCACTGAAAGAAAAAAAAAACAAACCTGTCAACCTCAAAAATCTATACCCCAAAAAATATGCATTTCAAAAATTAAGGTGAAATAAAGACTTTTTCAGATATGTAAGAGCTGAAAGAATTCAGCAGCAGCAAACCTGAACTATAGGATAAGTTAAAGGAAATCTTCAGGAAGAAGAAAAATTATACCAGATGGAAACTTAGATTTAAATTAAGGGGGGAAAAAAATGACAACTAACAAACAACAAAATGTTATAAATAACTAAATGTTAACTATGTGAGTAAATATAAAAACAATTCTTATTATTTAAATATGTTTAAAAGACAACTGACTAAAGTAAGAACTTTTTAAAAAATGAAGTTTCAAAAAAGTAAATTTGATTCAGCTGGCTAGATACACAATGAGGACTGGCTTTGCCAATGATTATGGCAGATGTTTTCCATAAATCAAATGAACCAAAATTACATGGAAACATATTTAAGACAGGTATATAATACATAATATGGCAGAAAATACATGCTGTGCAACTAGTTAAACTTATGATTTAAAAATGTTTCTGGTACCATATGAGCCAGCAATTGCACTACTGGGTATTTACCCCAAAGATACAAAAGTAGGGATCCGAAGGGGTACGTGCACCCCGATGTTTATAGCAGCAATGTCCACAATAGCCAAACTGTGGAAAGAGCCAAGATGTCCATCGACAGATGAATGGATAAAGAAGATGTGGTATATATATACAATGGAATATTATGCAGCCATCAAAAGGAATGAGATCTTGCCATTTGCAACGACGTGGATGGAACTGGAGGGTACTATGTTGAGCGAAATAAGTCAAACAGAGAAAGACATGTATCATATGACCTCACTGATATGAGGAATTCTTAATCACAGGAAACAAACTGAGAGTTGCTGGAGTGGGGGGTGGGGTGGGAGGGATGGGGTGACTGGGTGATAGACACTGGGGAGGGTATGTGCTCTGGTAAGCGCTGTGAATTGTGCAAGACTGTTGTATCTCAGATCTGTACCTCTGAAACAAATAATGCAATATATGTTAAGAAAAAAAAAAAAGAAGAAGAAGGTAGCAGGAGGGGAAGAATGAAGGGGGGGGAATCGGAGGGGTAGATGAACCATGAGAGACGATGGACTCTGAAAAACAAACTGAGGGTTCTAGAGGGGAGGGGGGTGGGAGGATGGGCTAGCCTGGTGGTGGGTATTGAGGAGGGCACATTCTGCATGGAGAACTGGTTGTTATGCACAAACAATGAATCATGGAACACTACATCTAAAACTAATGATGTAATATATGGGGATTAACATAAGAATAAATAAAAAAAATGTTTCTGGAATTTAAGAAACAAAACAAATGAGCAAGGGGGAAAAAAGAGAGAAACAAGCCAAGAAACAGACTCTTAACTGTTGAGAACAAACTGATGGTTACCAGAGGGGAGGTGGGGGAGGAGGGTGAAATAGCTGATGGGGATTAAGGTGTGCACTTGTAATGAGCACTGGGTGTTGTATGGAAGTGTTTAATTACTATACTGTACACCTAAAACTAATATAACACTGTATGGGTTTTTTTTTAAGATTTTATTTATTTATTTGAGAGAGAGAGCATGGAGGAGAGGGAGAGGGAGAAGCAGACCCCCCACTGAGCCGAGAGCATATGCAAGGCTCAATCCCAGGACCCTGAGATCATGACCTGAGCCAAAGGCAGATGCTTAACCGACTGAGCCACCCAAGGCATCCCCAAAACACTGTATGTTAACTACACTGGAATTAAAATAAAATAAATAAAAATTTGTAAATGAAAACTTTAAAATATTCAAAAGAAGTATTTCAAAATATCTTTAGGGACGGCCAACCACTCTTTGAAGACCATTAGTTGAAAGAGCACTGACATCTTGCTTCAAGATTTTTTATATCCATTCCCACTAATTCAAACACCTCTCTCTCTCTCCCCTCTTTTGCTTTACTAACCACTACTTATTCTCTTAGATTCTGCCTTTAAATGACTCTTCCTTCAGGAAACCATCCCAAATCTACAAGTACCTCTCCTATGTGCTCCCATGAGACTTATCACACCCTCTCAGTTTAGTTTTCTCTATTTTCCACAAGACTCTAAGGTCAGCAAGGCCAAGAACTTTGTCTATCTTGTTCATTAATGTAGTCACAAAGCAGAATGCCTGACACATAACAACTGTCCAATAAATAATTGCTGAATGAACGAATAAATGAATTTTCACCCCAGTACAGGCCCATAGAAATCATTAACTTTAAAAAGCCACAAAACTTTTATTTCCAGGTAACATGAATGCTGCTGAAATTAAAGCAAACAAACCTAAGAATCACAGAATGCAATGGTTGTGCTACACCCACTTGCAAGGATCCAGTTACTGCATAAGTGTTTCAAATGTGGAAAAAAAATTAAAAACCATCATGGAGAAAAGAAACAGAAAAAAAAAATGATGAAATCGAAAAGCTCTGCAGGAATCAATTTGATTCTCCACTAATGGTTCCCTTGTGTGGTAAAATGATAGGGCTAAAACAGATACTGTACCATTTTCTCTACAATAAGACATCTATCTGATCTATACATTAAAATTTAATGGCATTCATAAAAGCCAAACAAATCCCACCATGACTAACCAGTGGTTAGAAACAGATAGTAGTCTGTCTTGTCTGCGGAAAATGAGATTTTATTAAAACATTCAAGCTGCCTTACTTCTTAAAGTGACCTTCTACTTTTTAACACAAATCTAAATTTTTTCAAAAGCATTTTGGAGAATGACAGTAGGGGAAAAGGTCTGTTTCCTAAATAATTACATATCTTGACTATATCCTAATAATACTGATTTAGACACTTTAAATCAATCAACTATTACAAATTGAAAGCTTCTCTCTGCCTTTGAGTCTTCAACTTAAGTTAACAGAAAATTCTTATGCTTTAGATCAGTGGACCAATGACAGCCTCACAGGACCCAAAATATGTTCACTCATAACCCACTAATCCTTTCTTTCCAGGATTACACATGATATAACTTGATACAATTTAAGATATATGAAGACCCCAGGGGCACCTGGGTGGCTCAGTCAGTTAAGCGTCTGCCTTCGGCTCAGGTCATGATCCCAGGGTCCTGGGATCAAGCCCCCCATCGGGTTCCCTGCTTGGTAGGGAGTCTGCTTCTCCCTCTCCCTCCGCCCCTCCCCTCGCTTGTGCTCTCTCTCTCTCTCTTGCTCTGCTCTCTCTCAAATAAATAAATAAAATCTTAAAAATAGAGATTGATTGTCGTAAGTCATTTTTAAAGGTTCTAGACCGCATCCAATCTTAAATTCCTTTAGTTTAATTCTTTCATATATTTGTTCCTCTAACTATTGAGGACCTGCTACATGATATATGAATCTTAGGAATACAAAGTGTTTTTAAGTCCCTACCTTTAGAGAGTTACCACCTCCAGAGGAGAAGACATACGTGTAAACAAAAATACATTAGTATTTAGAAGTACATCCAGCACATGCCAAGGGGACATAAGAATGGGAATAGTCATTTTTACCTGAGAGATTAAGAAAGTGGTGATGGGGAAGGTGGAGACAACGTTGCTCCTGTCTCAGAAGCTCAGCACTACTTATAAAGATGATCCTCTGCACAGCATCTCTTTCGGTTGTTTATCCAATGGAATAAATCTCTCTCTCTCTCTCTCTCTCTCTCTCTCTCTCTCTCTCTCTCTCTCACACACACACACACACACACACAAGTCCTTTCTCTGAAAAATAACATGCATTTGCCATAGACCTGGTTTGACTAGAGAGGGCAGTCTACTATCACAAAGTGTAGGTAACTCACTCACTCTGAAGCCACACAATCTCAGTCGGCTCCTGTAAAAATCACCTAGCAAATGCCAGCTCACTGATTTAGCAGAGGAAAGTAGAGCTCAGAGCTTTGGAACAAAATACTGTAAAGGGAACAGTGTGCTGGGCCTATATACATTGCTCCATAATATAAAATGGAAAAGCTCTCTGAAACAGTCAACAAGTTAAACTTCACCCCGCCACAAACAAACAAACAAACATATTGGGGGGTGGGGGAAATGATCCTATGTCAAAATCCCCGTTTTAATATAATCTGAACTTAATCAGTATAGCCATTTAGGCTATACACACTGTCACACACACACACACACACACACACACACACACACACGCATCCTGTTTGCTAAAGACTGAAGTGCTGTGGAGCAGAACACCTGAAAATCTGATTTCATGGAAGTTGGATTACCGTGGAGCACACCCAAAGAAGCAGGTGTTTACATTTTGGATTGTCCTTTCAAGAGAGAGAGTTGGTCAGGCCACAAGCATATCAATCACACAAAACAAAATTTGGAAGATAGGAAGGCAACAGGTGAAAGAAGGAGAACATGATCAACTGGTCGGTGAGGCTTTCCCCCCTGTGGCCACTGCGCCCAGCACCTCCATCACTGCCATTTCCTACCAGGCTGGCATTGGCATAATTATTTGGCAGGCAAAACTGACTGTCAAGGCTATTCCTGCTCTTATCTTAATCCTTGTTGAGACTTCCTTTCCTTCCCCTCTGTGTAGGGTCTCTCAGAGGTCAAGAAAGGCCCAGATCACTTCCAAGTTTGAGAAGCCCATCATATTTCAGAATTAAGAAATGCAAAAACAGGGTCATAAAAATGGTGGTACACTTAAGTGTTTACATTTAATCATTTTAATTGCATGATAAACACCTTTTTTTTAAGATTTTATTTACTTGAGGGGGAGCACAGGAGGGAGCAGAAGAGGGAAAGAATCCCAAGCAGACTCCATGCTGAGCCCAGAGCCTGACACAGGGCTCCATCTCATGACCCTGAGATCATGACCAGAGCTGAGACCAAGAGTCAGATGCTTAATCGACCGAGCCACCCAGGCACCCCAACACCTTCTTTTAAGACTTCCTCTTTTTCTCTAGGACTACATATATGGTATCATTTGAAAATAATATTAAAGTCCAGGCCTGAGCCTGAGAGAGAGGCCAGGGTGTGGGGTACGGGTCAGGCCCTCAAACTCTCTCTGCTTTCCCATATTTAGAGCCTAGCCTCAGTCCAACATATGATAAGTGAAAATGACTGCTGAGACCTTGAAAATTCTCCCTTCACCAGGCATTTAATCATTTAAATTGTTAACCTGAGGAATGAGCTCTAGTGAAATTTTGGGCATCAGCAACAGACAGTTCAGCCTTTCTAGCGTCCCTCCTATAGGAAGTGCTACCTCTATAAGTGATTCATTTCATCCTCAGATCTTGTTGTGTATATACATAGGATTAAAAAGTAATAATAAAAATAACAGAAGTGAATGGCATGCCCAGGTGGCTCAGTCGGTTAAGCATCCAACCCTTGGTTTCAGCTCAGGTCTTGATCTCAGGGTCCTGGGACAGAGTCCTACATCAGGCTCCACACTCAGCAGGGAGTCTGCTTGAGAATTCTCTTTCTCCCTCTCTCCCTGCCCCTCTCCCCACTCGCACTCTCTCTCTCTGTTTCTCTCCCTAAAATAAATAAATTAATCTTTTTTTTAAAAAATAATAGATGTGAAGATCACAAAAGTCTCAGGGAGATGTATGAAAATAAATATTTCTTTCATATATTCGCCATCTGGCACAAACTCTACTTTGAAATAGCAAAAGTAGAATCATTCTGTGGCATCCCAGGACTAGAACTAGCCAATTCGCTTTGGTCCTGGTGTTGCCATTTTGAGAAAGGTCAAGGATCCTCAGCCATTAGTCATCTAGAAATCTGAGTGAAGGCCACAAGAATAGTTACAGTTTTTAGGAGGGAGTTGGGAACACAGAGTACAATGACAAATTTCAATCTAGTTCAAGTAGAAAGTACACGGCAGCAATTCACCCACATGTACACTGTGATAACACTAAAACAGGCTGTTCCAACCCTGTGCTCCCAGATTTAAAGATCCTACAGGCCCCATCCACCAATTATTCCTATCCCTTTCCTAACTCGGTGATAGTATAGGACTGCATGTATACACCCAAAACTAAAATGAGAAACCACAATGAGTCATATTTAAAACATTCAAAGCCTTTTAAGGGCCACACCAATCTCTTTTTGCTGAACATGTACATTGAGATACCAAAGCTAAAAGATACACACAAACACCACGGGCTCACTAAATTCTTTTCTTTCAGATGAAAATAGGAGAGTATGCGACCAGTTTTAACTTGGTCTTCAAACAGAACAGGATTCTGCCAGAGCTGAGAGATTAACTGAAGAGGAAGCGGCATGTTGGAAAAGAAGGTTAAGAATGTCACTAATGCCCAAACCACATGCTCTTCAAGTCTTGGTAGGCTGCTTATTTGAAAGGTAAAGTATGAGTCATACCCTTTGAATCCTTTAAAGCCTGAATGATTAGTCATAGTCTTTCTCCCCACTTCCTTCACCCCCTGTTCAAATCTGGCATCTGTGAAGGGAGAGGAGATTCCAGCCTGCAAGGTTCACAGCTACCTGTAGGTCCATTGGTTCCTATGGTCCTTCCTCCCACTCATGGTAGGATTACAGCAGAAACAGAAGAATACAGAAGCAAGTGTGTCTTACAGATACTAGTAGGTTTTTAATGTATCTTAAAGCTATTGTGATGAATAGAGCAAAATTTTATTTTAAAACAATGTAAAATCACTGCATCCTTCATTCTTATCCATTCTTAATCAAATAATAATAAAAAACCTCACTATTATTACTTGAAGGTCCTTACGCTAAAAAAAGTTGACTATCACTGTTCTACAGCAGAGTGTAATGAATGAGTTAGGGGTATAAATATCTAAATACAAAGTGAAATGGAATAGACACAGTAGGAGAATATTCTTACTTATGAAAAAAAAACTGCCAAAAACTAAGATATGGTTTACAAAATAATCTGGAGATACAAGTCAACAGTAGACTAACATCAATCAACAGCCATTCTTTAAAAAGGGCAATAAATGGGCACCTGGGTGACTCAGTCAGTTGAGTGTCCAACTCTTGATTTCGGCTCAGGTCATGATCTCAGTCAGGGTCATGGGATCGGGCCACATAGGGCTCCGTGCTCAGCCAGGAGTCTGCTAGAGATTCTGTCTCTCCTTCCCCCTTGCCCCATCCCCTGTTCATGCGCACGAACATGCTCTCTCTAATGAATAAATAAATCTTTCTTTAAAAGGGGTAATAAATAACAAAATAATTGACAGAATTTAGGACCCAGGAGAATCATAACCTTGTAATCACTTACTACTAATAATATTGCTTTGAAATATATAAAACTAAAGCTGACAATTCTAAGAAAAACTGACAAGCCTACAATTATTATAGGAGATTTCAACATACTTCATCATAAACTGATAGTTCAAACAGACAAAATAGTAAGGCAATAAAAAGTTTGATCAATAATATTTAGTCACGAGCTCTACTGACTAGGTCACTAGAGCATGTGACTCTTGATCTCAGGGTTGTGAGCTCAAGTCCCACATTCGGTGTAGAGATTACTTAAAAATAAAATCTTAATAATAATAATATTTATATTTTGACCTAATTGATATAAAGAAAACCCTAACCCCAGCAAAAAGGGAATATACTTTCTTTTCAAGCACACATAGCACACTTACCAAAACTGACCATACATTATATCACAAAAGAATTTCCAAGGAGTGATACTATATCATATTATACCAATCACGTTTTGTGCACAATGCAATTAAATTAGAAATAGAACAATAAAAAGACAGTAAAAAGAATTTTTTAATTTTTTTTTAAGATTTTATTTATTTGAGAGAAAGAGAATGATAGAGAACACATGAGAGGGGGGAGGGTCAGAGGGAGAAGCAGACTCCCTGCCGAGCAGGGAGCCCGATGCGGGACTCGATCCCGGGACTCCAGGATCATGACCTGAGCCAAAGGCAGTCGCTTAACCAACTGAGCCACCCAGGTGCCCCAGAATTTTTAAATTTTTAAAACATATTCCTGGGCGCCTGGGTGGCTCAGTTGGTTAAGCGACTGCCTTCGGCTCAGGTCATGATCCTGGAGTCCCGGGATCGAGTCCCGCATCGGGCTCCCTGCTCGGCAGGGAGTCTGCTTCTCCCTCTGACCCTCCTCCCTCTCATGCTCTCTGTCTCTCATTCTCTCTGTCTCAAATAAATAAATAAAATCTTTAAAAACATACTCCTAAATAGAGCATATTGTTAAAGAGGAATTCATAACCAAAATTACAACTATTAAAGTTTCTATAGCTAGAAAATTCACAATCCCATTTACAACTGCATCAAAAAGAATAACAAACCTAGGAATAAATTTAACCAAGGAGGTGAAAGACCTATATACTGAAAACAACAAGACATTAATGAAATAAACTGAAGACACAAATAAACAGAAAGGTATTCCAAGCTCATGGATTAGAAGAATTAATATCGCCAAAATGTCCATCCTACACAAAGCAACATACAGATTCAATGCAATCCCTCTCAAAATTTCAGTGGCATTTTTCACAGAAATAGGACAATCCTAAAATTTGTATGGAACCAAAAAAGATGCTGAATAGACAAAACAATCTTGAGAAAGAAGAACAAAGCTGGAGGCAACACACTCCCTGATTTCAACCTATATTACAAGCTATAGTCATTAAAATAGTATGGTATTGGCTTAAAAACAGACACATAAATCAATGGAACAGAAAGAGAGCCCATTATAAACCCAAATATGTATGGCCAATTAATTTATGGCAAAGAAGTGAAGAATATACAATGGTGAAAGGACAGTCTCTTCAATAAATGGTGTTGGTAAAACTGGACAGCCACATGCAAAAGAATAAAACTGGACCTCTATCTTTTTCTTTCTTTTTTTTTTTTGGAGTAGGCTCCATGCCCAGTGCAGAGCCCAATGCAGGGCTCAAATCTGAACCTCAAGATCAAGACTTGAGCTGAGATCAAGAATCGGATGCTTAACCAACTGAGCCACCCAGATGCCCAAAAACTGGACCCCTATCTTCCATCACTCACAAAAATTAATTCAAAATGGATTAAAGACTTGAATATAAAACCTGAAACCATGATACTCCTAAAAGACAACATAAGTGGTAAGCTCCCTGACACGGGTCTTGACAATGATTTTTTTTTTTTAACCTAACAACAAAAACAAAAGCAACAAAAGCAAAAATAAGTAGGACTATATCATACTAAAAATCTTCTGCACAGCAAAGGAAACCATCAACAAAATGAAAAGGCAACCTACTGAACAGGAGAAAATATTTGTAAATCATATATCTGATATGGGGCTAATATCCAAAATATATAAAGAACTCCTACAACTCAAGTGCAAAAAACCAATCAATCCAATTTAAAAAATGGGCAGAAGATATGAATGGACATTTTTTCTAAGAAGACATACAAATGGACAACAGACACATCATGAAAAGGTACTCTATATTACTAATCATCAGGAAAATGCAAATCAAAACCACAATGAGATGAATGGCTATTATCAAAAGACTAGAAATAACAAGTGTTGATAGGATGTGGAGAAAAGGGAACCCTTGTGCACTGTTGGTGGGAATTCAAACTGGTGCAGCCACTGTGGAAACAGTATGGAGGTTTCTCAAAAAATTAAAAATAGAACTATCGTATGATCCAGTAATTCTGCTTCTGGGTTTTTACCCAAAGAAAATGAAAAAACTAACTTGAAAAGATATATGCACGCCTATGTTCACTGCAGCATTACTTACTACAGTAACCAAAATATGGAAACATCTTAAGTATCTATCAATGATAAATGGATAAAGAAACTGGTGTATATATATAATTAAATATTATTTGGCCATAAAAAAAAGAATGAAATCTTGCTATTTGTAACATGGATGGACCTCAAGAGCATTATGGTAAGTGAAATAAGACAAAGACAAATACCATACCATCTCTCTTATATGTGAAATCAATCAATCAAATAAATGCATGGATGGATGGATGGATGACCAACCAACCTCAAAGATACAGAAAAGAGATTGGTGGTTGCCAGAGGCAGGGGTCAGGGATGAAAGAAATGGGTAAACTGTTTGTGTCCTTTTCTTTAGTGTAAATACATAGAATAATAACAAAACATACCAATAGCTGCTTCCAAACTTGTAGTAGAACTTAGAACAAAATTAAGAGCCTAAAATATATTTATTTAAAAACAAGAAAGCTTGAACATAAAGACTGAAATATTGAAAATAAGGTATTTAAATAATAAACTTAATATGGAATGAATAAGTCATGGGACTAAAAGGTATAGCATAGGAAATACCATCAATGGTGTTGTATGGTGACAGATGGAAGCGACACTTGTAAGCACAGTTCAATGTATAAACTTGTCAAATACCTTATGTTGTACACTTGAAACTAATATAACATTGTGTGTCAACTCTACTTCAATTAAAAAACAAATAAATAATAAACTTAAAGTAAATAATAAATATGAAAGAATTTAATGAAATAGGCCACTGAGGGAAAATAATAAAACATAAATCTCTAAAAGAGTAATAAGTAAAGAAAAAAGGCAGAAATAAATAACGCTGAACAAAAAAGGTGATGTAACTAGAGATGTTACAAATGAAAAATAGTAATAGGTTACTATGAACTTCATACCAATAAATTTGCGAGCTTAGATGAATGGATAACTAAGAAGAATTAGATAAAGAAAAAAAAAGGGCGCTGAATGAGTAATCAAGTTTCTTCCTCCAAAAGACACTAGACCCAGAGTTTCATATGCAAGTTTGGCCAAACTTTCAAAAAACAGATAATGTTTTTTTTATGTAAACTGTTTCAAAAACTAGAAAAAGATCATATTTTATGAAGCTAAAATAACCTTGACACCACAACTGGAAAAGAACAGAACAAGAAAATTATAGATCAAGATACCTCATGAACAAAGAAGCAATATCCTTTTAAAATATTAGCAAATTGAATTTAGCACTGTATTTTCTTTTTTTAAAAACACAACCAAGTAGGGTTTATCCTAGAAACGCAAAGATGGTTCACCATCACAAAATCTATATTCATGTAGTAGACCAGAGTCTATCTCATAAAGGATAAAAATTGCATTATCATCTCAATAGCTACAGAAAGAGCTTTAAATAAAAACAAGCAATCATGTTTTGTTTTGTTTTGTTTTTCTTAAAGACCTTACCATAGGAGACAACAAATTTGGGGAAATTTTCTCTGAGAAAAGCTTAAAAAAGTAACTGACTTCATATTTGAAGAAAAGGACTGAGAAAAAAAGACTGATAAGCTAAGGAGGGAAGCTAATAATCACCAAATGTCTTTTTTTCTTTCCGGGTACTTCATATACATTATCTCACTCATTTAAGCCTCACAAAAACTATTATGTTATAAGAAGTTCTTGTAATGAAGAGGGAGTCTTAGCATACTAGAATGAGCACAGCGTGGGAGTCAGTCCAGGGTTTGAATCCTGCCTCTACCATTGATGTACTGGGAGACTTTGCAACAAGTTCCTGAGTTTCTCTGGGTCTTAGCTTCCTCAACTGCAAAATGAGGTGAATTAAAGAATACAATCTAAAGGACCCAATTCATAAAAGGTATTCAAGAAATGGAGCTATTTTTATAAGGTTCTCTAAGGAAAGAACAATACAGATTTTAAACAGATGTGGGGAAAAAAATTTTAATCTTGAGAATTTCTTGATTTGGGACTTGCCCTATATAGGAACAATAAGGTAATAATTAAGGGAATACTTGTGTCTAATTATTCATAGTGTTTCTGTTTGGTTTGGGGCAATAAGGCAGACAAAGCCAATGACCTCCATTCATCTATAAAATAAAGCAGTTGGAGTAAATAATCTCTAGGACTCCTTTTAACTTTAAAATGTTATTACTTTAACTTCTTTACAGCTTAAGAGTTGCAAGACACTGCAATACATCACAAACTACATCTGTAATATTCCTTCTGTGGAAATGCTTAGGAAAAGTGTAAACTGTTATCCTCTACAAGTGGTATAAAATTAGCACTGCTTGAGGGAGAAGGATGGACTACATGACTTCGTGCAAGGTCAGAGGGTGGAAAAAACATGGACTCAGAAGCCATGAGACCACCAACAGGAACTGTGTCCTGCCACATAACAAGCTGAGCGGACCCTGGGTGAGTTAAAGTTTGTCAAACCTCAGTTTTTTACCTGTAAAATGAATTTATCAATACCCTGAAGTTGATGTTCTCAGAAAATGAAAATATGTAACTACCTCCCAATAATATGTACTTGATAAATGTGAGTTCCCTTGGTCCCTTGAGTTCCTTTCAATCATATGATTTTTATTACTCTGTAGAAATAGAAACCAAAGGATTTGGTTTACACGTTTAAAGTTTGGTTCATTTCTTAAGTAAACCAAGGATCAAATCCCTACCAAAATGTTTGGAACTCTCCTGCAAATTAATAATACAGACTCAGAGTTCATCATTGAGAAGACTAAAACTTAAATCATTTTTGTTTGAGAAAGTCTGTGAAAAACAGTAGTACGTGATTATGTTTAATATGACAAGTTCAAAGGTGAACTATTTAAAGTTTGAGTGTTGCTCTAGGTAAAAAATGCAGTAAGTCAGCCAGCAGATGTGAATAACTGTCTCACAGAACCTTGATCATCTATGTTAAGAGACAGAAATCCTCTCTTAAATAGCAATGGAAAGAATCACAAAAAACCCAAGTTAAAAAATAAAACATTAGAATCACACACTAGCCCCAGATAAACAAAGTGCATTGAGTGGTATGATCAAAGAATTAATCCTAAAAAGAGATATTCTGGGCACTTTTACTGAGAAGAGTGTTTAAAAATATAAATTTCACCACAGATTATTTTAAGTGTTCAAGATCATAAGCAAAGGAAAAGCTAAATATAAGGGCTGGTGATCTAAAAATATGACACCACTATTTTAGGTCTAAAGAGATCTAAATTAAGTGTAAGCATGTTTCAACCCTTTTCAAATTTCTTCTTTATAGTACGGGAATATCAATCAAGGTATAATTATACAAATATTACTGTAATTGGGCTTACCTAATAAAGTTTAAGAGTTAAGACAGGGTAATTTTCTAGGAAATATGATTAATGGCAATATGCACATTGTTAATAGTTCATAAACCCTTTCACATAGTATTTTAGGAACATTCTTTTATTCAGTAGGTCTAGACATTACAATATGTTTCAAAAATAATCCAAGCTGGTGAATCAACCCAAGTTTTGATGATTTCAAGCAGACTGTTCAGAGCAACACTGAACAGAAAGTGGCAACACTTTGCAGTTCTAAATCAAACTATCATTTGCCTGCCAACAGACAAAGCCACTGATGCCCTTTTTAAGGAGTTCATACCACAAGACCACTTCACAAGTGACACATTTTCATACATTCAGATACTGAACACCCTTGGATAGGGTCCAAAAACTGCCTCCCTTTTCATTTCTGCCCCATCCCAGAAATAAGAATGAAATTCCATCGTACACTACAACAGCAACTTTTCCAAGGCAAATAAAATAGTTTGCCATAAACATTTTTTACCTATAAGGAATCCATCTGAAGTAAATCCACACTGGCAGAAAATGAATCTGGTAGGTTCATATAGCTTACTCTCCTTCACTAGCCCTATTACTCATCCACTACTTGGCTATGAATTGTGAAAAACCATTTTCAGCTTGTCATCTTACCGCTCAAGAACTGCAAAGCTTCTCTGCTGCCCAATTCCAGATTCCTCTGCCTGGCTTCCAAGGGCCTTAATCACCTAGCAGAACTCACCTCAGCTTAGTTCCTACCACTCCCAACATGACTGTCCCTCTCCTCACAGGCCCCATGACTTGCTCCTCTAGTTCATTCCAACTGGAGTATTTTCCTTATCCCCACATCTATCTTTCCCAAGTCCCACTTCCTATGTGCAGGTTCTTTCTACTATTCCTACCTACAGTGATAGCACTTTCTCTGAATTCCTATTATATAGGGAAAGTCAGTCTGCATTACAGCTCCTTTATTTACTTACTTACTTACTTGATAGAGAGAGAGACAGCGTGCAAGTGGTGGGGTAGGGGCAGAGGGAAAGGGAGAGAGAAACTCAAGCTGACTCCGCGCTAAGCAGGAGCGGACACCAGGCTCAATCTCACAACCCTGAGATCAGACCTGAGCCAAAACCAAGAGTCAGTCACTTAACCGATTGTGCCACCCAGGTGCCCCTCCACGTTACAGCTCTTCAATTTAAAACTTCTTAAAGAATTTTTTTACTTCTTTTTTTAAAAAAGATTTTATTTTTTTAAAGCAACCCAACATGGGGCTGGAACTCACAACCCTGAGATCATGAGTTGCATGCTCCACTAACCGAGCCAGCCAGGCGCCCCCTGCTTAAAGCATCTTAAAAAAATTTCTCTGCAGCAGAAATGTGTTTCTCTATGATACACAGAAGAATAAAACCCACATGGGGGCGCCTGGGTGGCTCATTCAGTTAAGCATCTACCTTCGGCTCAGGTCGGATCTGGGCGACCTGGGATCAAGCCCCAAGCCGGGCTCCCTGCTCAGCGGGGACTCTGCTTCTCCCTCTCCCTCTGCCTGCCACTCCCCTGCTTGTGCTCTCTCTCCCTTTCTCTTTCTCTGTCAAATAAATAAATAAAATCTTAAAAAAAAAAAAAAAAAGGGATAAAACCAACATGTATGACATCCCCCCCATGGGTATATCCGGGATTATGCACAATTTCCAGCCATAACAGCTATAATTTCACTAATATCTCTCCTGCTGAAAAAAAAAAAGCATAATATAAAGCAAGTGAATATATTATACTTCAATGAAAATTAAAAGAAAAAAAAACAATTACCTAGTAAACAGGAATGAGAGGGATGTTATTATACACGTGACTTTGAATATGCTCAATTTACTTTAAAAAAATAAAGCATTTGCAAATTTTGGCATTTTATTACTACTAATAAATAACTTATAATAAATCTTACAAGTGATCGTTCATAATACACTGGTAAGAACTGCCATCCTATGTAGCACGTGGTGTGCTAGACATAATAGAAGGTAATCAATAAATACTTAATTAACCAATCAGTGTGTCTAGCTCATTAATCAATTACACATAATATTACTGCTGCTGCTGCCTGATAATGATGATAATTGACAATGATGCAAAATACTCTTCTGCTACAGTCTCTAAAGGAACAAATGACTTCTTACAGGGAAAATCTAACCAATATTATGCAACTCTAGCCAATATTTTAACAGTAAAGCATGACCGTTACACTCCTGAAGTTTATGAAGATTGAGACAGTTTCTGTAGCAATCATCATGCAACCCTACACCTCCTGTGCAACAGTGTGGCTATTATTACAATCTTGGATAAAATTAGTAAATTGTAAACTCTATCTGCTTGGGCAGTTAGAGATCAGATAACTTTTGCTCCACCCAAAAGAAAGCCTTTCTTTAACAATGCAAATTTTGTTCTATATTAAAATGTTCTCATTTTTACAATAAGGAATTGCCCAAGCATTAGAAGCCCCTCATCGAAAGTTATAACTCAAATATATAATCTTTAACTGATACTAAACCATTCTCCAACATATCAACATGCCCTTAACTGCCAGTACTCAAATAGACTATGATTTGATTTTGACAACCCCCAAATCCTAAAAATGTCAAAAGTCCTGAAAATATATCTTTCCCTAAAAAATCTCTAAACATATATCAGATTGCTTAGGTATAAATCTATCTACAGACCAAGATTCTGTTTTCACTAGTCCTGACATTCTAACATTCTAGGAACAGAAATTAATCTAAGAACAAAATTTTAAAACATATTTTATTCTTCAGTGTTGCCTAAGCAGACACTATTTAGAAGTCTTTGTAAAAGTGGATGACAGAGGAAGCTCTGTCATGCCCTGGAAACCTCCAAACATCAACCAAACAGCCCAAAAGAATGCCCTACTCAACAGTTCCAAGGATGTCATTAATTGCTTCCATCTGTTTCCCTCTCTGTCCCCTCCCCCTTCAAGTCAAGGCATCTAGTGAAGTTATTTTCTGCTTCATTTTGCATTCTAAAGAAACGCAAGAAAAGCATGAAGAGCCGTAATGTTTTAAATTGTGGAATATTTGCCCCCCAAATTTGTCTGACAACCACAGTCATATTGTTTGTACTCTACCCTATTTTCAAGTAACATATTAAGTTTTATGTACTTTTTAAACATTGCTCAGTAAATTTTTCAGTTGATCGTAACATAGTGTTTTTCCCTGATTCCCCATGGAGACCAGGATTTTTCCCCGTGGTGGAATAAAGCTTAAAACCTCCGAATGGTTTCATCTATTGATGATCCTTACGTAAATCAACTGTTTAAAATTGCATAATTTTATTATGCATAATTAAAATTGCATAATTATGACTTTCTAATTCTATCATTAATTCCACATTTGTTGGTTAGAATTCCCCTCATCAACTAGGGTTATTAGGCTGCTCTGTGAGAGAGAGTCTGTAGAGGGAAGGCAAGATAGTTACAATTTTGGGTGAGGAGAGATAACAACTTTTAACATCTATTCCCTTAGCAACTTCCAAATATACAATACAGTATTGTTAACTATAGTTACTATGCTGTACATTACATCCCCAGGATTTATAACTGAAGTCTGTACCATTCAACTACCTTCATTCACTTCCCTCATATTCCTGTGTGTGTGTGTGTATATACATATAAATACATATATGTATGTATACATATACACATATAACACACACAAACATATACAAACATATCATATTTTCTTTATCCATTCATTCTGTGATGGACACTCAGGTTGTTTCCATGTCTTGGCTATTATAAGTAATGAGGCAATGAACATGGGAGTGCACATATCTTTTTGAGACAGTGATTTTGTTTCCTTTGTATAAATAAACAGAATTGGAATTGCTGGATCATGTGGTAGTTCTATTTTTAGTATTTCAAAGAACCTCTGGAAAGGCAAGATAAAGGCTTAATTTTTTTCTCTAAATTACCAATTACCAATAAATAAATAAATAACCAATTACCAGAGTAAGGGATCGGTGTCCTAGTTACCACCAAGGGTAATCAATGAAGTTTTATTTTGTTTTAAAGTTACCTACTTTTTTGAAAATATTATCACAACTAAGACACACTCCTTAATTTTTCTAAGTCCCCAAGGAAGCCTGCGAGAGCACATAGCATACTTCAAGGTAATATCTCTGGGAATGAGCAGAAATGAGTTTCCTGAAGAAATTCATTTACCAAATTATATTCATAGACTTAAATGTCAGGGTTGAAAGGAACTTCCTACAGGGTTATATAGTTCAAATATCTACCTGATGTTGAAACCCCCTGTACATTATCTCGCCACACTGTGTACCTTCCAGGGGTGAGTGGCAAACAGGTACAAGCTAGACCTGTGTTTCTAACATAACATAAATATAAGCTTAACTATAGTGTTTAACTAACAGCATAGGACTCCTCTTAATATTACTATGCTATGAAATGGCACAAAAAGTAGGCTCATTTAGTTAGAGCTGGAAGAAACCTTGGAGGTTACCAAGTCCAAAGAAGGCAAATCAGACAAGATACTCCCACAAAACAGGCTCTACAAAAAAACAGATGCTTCTGGCCCCTTACTTCCTGACACATGAACATTTTGCAGAATTAACAGAAACACCGTTATGTAGAAGCACCCACTCAAGTAAGTTAGAAATAAGAAGACATCAATATGGGTGAAATTTTGCATCTGTTCAATGAAAATAGAACATAAGGAGGATAAAAATAAAGGAATACTTCTCACTTTATTTAAAATTGTGATATGTAACATACATACAGAAAATTGTATAAAACATATGTATAATATAAAGAATAAAACAACCACCCATATAACTCAACACTTAAGTCAAGAAATACATTACCATTTTATTTATTTGTTTGTTTGTTTTTACATTATTACCATTTTAGAAGTCCCTGTGTGCCTCTTCCCAAGTATAACCCTCTTCCTTCCCCCAGAGGTATTACTACCCTGACTTTTGCAATCATTATTTCCTTACTTATCTTTATCTTTTAACCACGTTAAGTAGGAATCCATAAACAACACAGTTTATTTCTACATGTTTTTGAACTTTAAATAAATGGGACCTACATATCTATCCACCTATCTATCATTCATTTCTCTCAATTATTTTTTTTTAAGATTTTATTCATTTGAGACACAGAGAGAGAGAGAGAGAGAGAGAGAGAGCATGAGCAGGGGAAGAGGCAAAGGCAGAGGGAGAAGCAGGCTCCCCGCTGAGGCAGGAGCCCAATGTGGGGCTCAATCCCAGGACCCCAGGATCATGACCTGAGCCGAAGGCAGATGCGTAACCATGTGAGCTACCCAGGCGCCCCTCTCTCAATTATTTTTGAGATACATTCATTTTTTTAATTAAGGTGAAAATCATATAACATAAAATTAACCATTTTCAATCCTTTTCATTACTGATTAGTATTCCAATTTATGACTATACCATAATTGTTTTCATCCATTCTACTATGAATAGATCAATGGGGTCAACATGAACAATGTTGATACTAAAATCTTCATATATAGATCCAGTGTGCATGAGCATAAGTGTCTCTAAGAATTACCTGTCTTCTACTTTACTAACACCAAACTGTTTTCCAAAGTGGCTGCACCAATTTACATTCCCAACAGCAGTGTATGAGAGTTCCAATTGCTCCACATCCTTATCAACAACTGATATTATCAGACTTCTTAATTTAGAGGTTATAATAGAATAATTTGCACTGCTCTGATGACTAATGAGATAGAGCACCTGTTCCTAATTTTTTGGCCATTTGGATTTCCTCTCTTTTGAAGTGCCTATTCAAATCCCCTGCCCTTCTTTTTGTAACTGAATAGACTTACCTTACTCTTGACTTGTAGAGGTTCTACTTTTTTTCTTTTTGTCTTATGCATTAGCCTTTACTTTTACAAAGTACTTGACTGCCATAGAAAAAAGCCATTGATCAAAGACAACATAATTAAGAACTTGACAAAGTTCTAACTAATCAAAAGTTAGTATCTCTGCTTTTACTCAGGATAGGCCAAAACACCTGCAAATTGTTTGTAGGAGTTTGGGTGATATGTAAATATAACTTAAATTTAAAATGCTACTGAAATACATTGCAATTAATTTTTTAAAGTTCGTATCTATTCTTATTCCCTTATCTCCAAGCAAAAGCGTTTAGCATATTATTCAGATTCATGCCTGCTAAAGTCAGAATGTTTCTGAATCCTTTCCATTCCAGACAATGAAACTCAGAAGTCATAGTTTTATTAAAAATTATTATGTCAAAAATGCCTAACAGCAATGAATACAATCAACAGTAGGGAACCAGAGTGTTAAAAGATCAAAAGTCAAAATTTCAATTGAAAATACATTAAAAAAGGGGCGCCTGGGTGGCTCAGTCGGTTAGGCATCTGCCTTCGGCTCAGGTCATGATCCCAGGGTCCTGGGATCAAGCCCCGCATCAGGCTCCCTGCTTAGCAGGGAGCCTGCTTCTCTCTCCTCCTGGCTTGTGCCTGCTCATGCTCACTGCCCCATCTCTCTCTTGTCTCTCTAATAAATAAATAAAATCTTTAAAAAATAAAAATAAATAAAAATTTTTAAAAAAGAAAATACATTAAAAAAAAAAAAGTTGTTCCTGGAATCAGCTAATTTTCTTTCCTAACAAGAGGATTATTCTGCTTAGCAAGAGAAGAAAGTTTTAATTACTCACTTAATAAATGCTGGTGGCATATCTCTCTTCAAAATCTGATCCTCAGTGGTTTGAACAGTCTCTTTTCCAACCTACAGGAGAAAAAGATTCACAATTCAATAATAAATTCTCAGACTCTTAAAAACTATTACTTCAACATATTTGAAACATATACTTTACATATAATCTATCATTGAAGTTTCTGGATTCAAAGCAAATTTCTGGATTTTTGAAATTATCAAGATTGTTCCCATATATGCATCCACAATATACCTGATAACAATATGGAGTACAAACATAATGTATTACCCCTTCTTCAGAATAATTCAGATGAAGGCACCAGTGAGCACAGTAAAAAAAAAAAAAAAAGAGAGAGAGAGAGAGACAAATTCATCACTGAGATTTATGTGTATATGTTTAATTGACAAATTGCTATCTCTCTTTTTTTTTAAGATTTTATTTTTAAGTAACCTCTACACCCAATGTGGGGCTCGAACTCACAACCTCAAGATCAAGAGTCACATGCTCTACCGACTGAGCCAGCCAGGCACCCCTATATCTTTAGAAGAATGCATGAAGTACATGAATCAAGCAAGGTAAGTAAGTTAAAATGTCTATACAGAAAAAAAAACAAATGTTACTGGAGCTGAAAAAAAATAGGAAATAGTTATGATGCTGAAACTAGAAACCAAACATATGAAAATACACAACTTCACCCGTCATCTAATAAATTCAAACTAAAACAACATGTTTTTCCCCCTAATTATAGAGCAACTTTAAAAAGTAATATAAAATGCTGAATTCTACAATGGAATAGTTTTATACCCTTCTGGTGGCAATGTAAACTGGCATACTCTCTTTGGAAAAGCATTTGCTAGTATGAATTAAGAAATATAAAAAAATATCATATCTAGGGCCTGGGTGGCTCAGTCGTTAAGCATCTGCCTTCGGCTCAGGTCATGATCCCAGGGTCCTGGGATCGAGCTCCACATCAGGCTCCCTGCTCAGCGGGAAGCCTGCTTCTCTCTCTCCCACTCCCCCTGCTTGTGTTCCTGCTCTCACTATCTCTCTGTCAAATAAATAAATAAAATTTTTAAAAATAAATAAAATAAAATGTCATATCTAGGAATTCCACTAATGAGAATATACCCTATAAACAATAATACCAAATGTGGTAATAACAATATCCACAAAAATATTCACTATCATGTTAGTTATAAAAGCTAAAATATTTTTTAAATAACTTATACAACAATGAGGAACAGTTAAGTAAATTACGATATATCTTTAGATAGTGTACTAAAGGGCCATTAAAACAATGGTTATAAAGACTCAACACTACAGGAAGATGTTTATGACATTATATTTCATTTAAAAGGAATAAAAATAATAAATACACAATGATTACAACAAACCAAAAAAATCCATATGCATGAAGTAAAACACTGAAAGAATACAAAACAAAATGTTAACAGTGGTTATAATGATGCTTAGGAAATTCTGTATCTGTATATCCTATTTTCTAATTTTCCAAAATATGAAGATACAATTTTTATAATTTAAAAAGTAATATTAAAATGTTACTCTGGGTTATTTAGATGCCATTATTTTCTACCTAATAACTGTAGTAATTATGTCATTTCATATAAATCTTCCAAATAGTAGTAGCTAAAAATATAAAAATATATCAAAATATTAAAAGTCACACTACCCAGATTGTGTATATGTGCAGATGTCTTTATTATACCACAAATGGTACACATACTTGCTTTTTTCAAGATTATTCCTATGTAGGGCTTGGATGTCAATTTTTCTTTCACTACAGTTGTATCACATATTCTCAAGTACTCTTTTATAAAAGAGGTTAAACACGAATACAGTGAATGGGGAAATTCACCCGTTTTATCAATATAAAGCTACGTAAAAGTGCTAAATCACAAATATAAACCCACAGTTTAATGCAGAAATCTGTGAAAAATTTTAAAACCCAGAATGGAAAGTTTCTCAATCCTACTATTTAACCATTTAACTTTCAATTGAGTTTAAAGAAGAAAAATGAGTAAGAAAAATCCCTAAGTGCACAGTAAATCAGCTAAAGAAAAATACTACAATAAACTATTCTCAGGAAATACAAGTCATGCATAAGTTAATGAATACAGGTTTTTTCTCTCAAGTTAATAGCTCCGAAAAAAGCAAAACACATATACCACTGGGAAATAGCCATGCTTTTGTAGACAATAGACTGTCTGTAAAAGCCTTTCAAATCAGCAGCTGGTTCTCTAGTTTCTCAGATCAAAACATGACAGAATATTTCCAGATGTATTGTTCACTATATTTTCCAACTAAAATCAACCATTCAAAAAGCTGTGGGCCATGATTTCATGAAGTAAAAAATGAAGTTCAGCAACAAAGTCACTAGTTCATACTAAGTATAAAGGGCCTAGAAGGATAGTCACATTTAGACACATGGAGATTTCTTTTATTTTACACACGCAGAGACAGAGAGAGCAAGGGAAGAAGAGGAGTGAGTTCCTCTTAGATCTCCTTTAGGAAACATCCAGTTAGTTATTCAGCATTATTAAACATTGACTGAGTACAACTACATAAGCCAGGCACTGTTCTAGGCACTGTTTTAGGTACTGGGGTAGAGCAGGGAGTAAAAATAAGTCCCCTGCTCTCATGGAACTTATATTCTAGTAGTAGAGAGTACACAAGTAAATAAATAAACCAACAAAATCATCCTAGATAAAGGTGATGCCATAAAGAGTATGGGGTAGGAGTAGAGAGAGCCTTCTTCAAAAAGAGTGGATAAAAAAGGCTTCTCTGAGGAAGTAACACTGGAGTTGAGGCTCTGAAGCTGAGAAGAAACCATTCGTGCAAGAGCTGGGAAAGAACACTCCAGTGGGAGAAACAAGAAAAAGACCCTATGGCAGGAAAGTTTGAGTATATTCAAGAAAGTGGAAGGAGGCCAGAGTGGCTAAAGCTCAATGAGGGGAGAAAGTGTGGGGGTAGGGTTGGATAAAGCCAAGGGCCAGATCACAGAGTCCTTTAGGAGAGGTTAAGATGTGTGGAATCTTTTCTAAATACAGTAAGAAGCAGGAGTGCTAAACAGGAGATTGACATGTGATCTGATTTTCTTTCTAAAAAGTCATTTTGCCTGTTATGTGGCCAAGTGATCTTAGCAGGCAAGGGGAAACAGAGTGACCGGTTAAGAGTCTATTGCGGTCATCCAGGGGAGAGAGGGCAGTGCCTTAAAACAAGACACGAAAGTGGAAATGGAGAATTCGTTCCTTTGGAGGAAGAAGTAATAGAACGTGCTCTTAGACTCGGAGGTGCAGGGGATGGGGAGTAGATTGAAGGGGAAAAAAATCAGGAATGACTTCTAGGTCAATTAAGTGAAAGGTCTTTGAAGATGGCAATGCTAGAAGACTGATACATGGCAAAGATTTATCATCAAAAAATAAAACAATCCTGAGTACACCCGACAAAACCATTAAAACATTTTTGCAAATAGTCAATATTCTGACCCTGGTGGAGGACATTACTAAAGAATGAATTTTATTTAATTATTTTATGTCTCTTTTTTAAGGGTAGGGGTAGGTGGGGAAAGAAATATAGATAATAAAAATATATTCAAAGGCGGGCACCTGGGTAGATCAGTCAGTTAAGCATCTGCCTTGGGCTCAGGTCATGATCTTGGGGTCCTGGAATCGAGCCCCAAGTAGGACTCCCTGCTCAGTGGGGAGCCTGCTTGTCCCTCTCCCTGTGCCCCTCCCCTTCTCTCAAATAAATAAACAAAATCTTAAAAAAAAAAAATGTTCAAGGCCACTTATCCAGAAGCTATTTTTAAGTATTTAAGTGACAGGCACTAAATTTGATTCACTATTCTAAGCTGCATTCATACTTGTAGTGATAATATCCACAATCACTGCAAGCTTCATACACTCAGTCCAGAATTAAGTTAGGTTCGATGAATAAATGATCCTATTTTTAAGGCACACCACATAAAGCGTGACTATGTAGAATGAATGCGTTTCACTCGAGGAATTGATTTTTAGCAATGCTGTCCAATATGAACTTTCTTTTATGATAGAAATGTTCTATTTAAACTGTCTTACCCAGTACAGTAGCCATTAGCCACAGGTGGCTATTGAGCACTTGAAATATGGCTAGTGCACCTGAAGAACTGAGTTATCACTTTTTATTTAATTTTTAATTAATCTTAATTTTTTAAATTAAGATTTTATTTTTCTTTTATAGCATTTTAGGTTTGTAACAAAATTGAGGGAAGGCGCAGAGATTTCCCAAACATTCCCTGCTCCATACGACAGCCTCTCCCATTAACATGCCCCCTGGAGAAGTACATTCGCCACTACCAATAAACCTACCATTGACTACATCATAATCACCCAAAACTCATAGTTTACATGACAGTTCGTTTGGTACGGTACATCCTATGGGTTTGACAAATCCATAAGGACATGTATCCATCATTATGGTATCATATAGAGAACTGCGCTAAAAATCCTTGGGCTCTGGTATTCATCCCTCCCAGCCCTCAAATCCCTAGCAACCACTGATCTTTTTCACTGTCTCCACAGTTTCACCTTTTCCGGAATGTCATATAGTCAGAATCATCCAGTACGCAGACTTAACAGATTGGCTTCTTTCGATTAATTTTAATTTTAATTTCCACATGTGGCTAGCGGCTACTGTATTGCACAGCTCAGGTCTGTGGGACTTTCACTGTCTTCTAAAACTGGCCTTCCTACCTCCAGACTTCCTTCTTCTAATTCACTCTTCACACAGCTGCTAGATTAACTTTCATTTTTACCTTTACTACGTGGTCTCTTCACAGAAGAAAGAAGCTGGGCCTGGAAAGGCAGAGGTTGCCAGATGGCAAAGAGAGGGATCAGAGAGCCCAAGCAGAAGAAAGGAGAAAACAGGCAATGGCTCGGATGTGTTTGAGCTCATGGTTGACTAGACAAGAAAAACAGGCTGGTTGCACCTCAGCAAAAGAAATGAGGCTACAAAGGAAAGCTCCAGTCACCCTGGGAAGGGCTTTGTATGCCAAGCAAAGGCAGAGGATTATGTAACTTAACCTGCCTATTTATTCAAAGGTTGTCATCCTTTGTTCTAGATCTTTCCAAGTCAGTGTTCTATCACTGAAGGATCAACTCAAGAAGTTCCAAAGAAGCCAGTTCCTAAAGATATGTAGGACCAGAAAGGCATCTTCTATTTGAGATCAACTGGCAAAGTCTATCTAGGAAAACCAAGCCAAAGCTTGACATTTTTAAGCCATCAACCAGGAAATGACAGGAAATGCACTTTCCTCCTTCTTCCCCACACTATCTAAACAGAAACAGCTTTTTTAGCACGGATCTTTTCCAAATAAAAAGAGTAGAACAATTAAGAAGGGGATTAATTCACAAAACGTTCTTTGTTAACTAGCAGGAATCTTCATTGCTTATGGAAAAACATACTCCTGGATGTCAGCCTTAGAATGGGGAAGCTTATGATTCATAATACAGGCTACACTTTGCAAACAAGCAGGTCAGTAATAATCTTTTTTTTTTTTAAAGATTTTATATATTTATTTTAGACATAGAGAGTTAGAGAGAGCACAAGCGGGGGGTGGGGAGGAGAAGAGGGAGAGGGACAAGCAGACTCCAGGCTGAGCACAGAGCCCAACCCAAGGCTCGATCCCACGACCCGAGATCACAACCCAGAGATCATGACCCTGCAAACTCAACCAGAGCTGAAATCAAGAGTCCGATGCCTAACTGACTGAGCCAGCCAGGCTCCCCTGGTCAGTAATAATCTTAACAAATGCTTCTCGAACCTGTGCGGCACCAGTCACCAAAACACTTGACTAGTTAAATGTTTTTGCTACATACATGTTAAGAACATATGCAAAGGAATTTGGTGACTTGGTTTTCAGTTCCAGCTTAATAATGGTCTTGTGACCTCAAATAAATCATATAATTACTCAAATATTTCTTCCAAGCTATATGATCTCTTTGGGTATCTCCTTACTTGTCTACTGTAGGTTGGCCAAACTCCCTTTTAATTCTCTGATAAAGGAAATTTACCTTAATCTTTTCTACCTTAAGTCCTCATTTATGACCTCAAGTTCTTTTTAGGAACAAGGCTAGGTATGAAACGATTAACAAATGCAAAATTTAAAAGCTCTCACTTCCTGTATATTTTATCTATACATTTTATGATTGTGAGATTAAAGTGGATGGCTGATTTTTCAACCTTAAATCTTATTCCCTCTGTAAAAAAGACCCATAGTTAAAGGATTAAAAAGAAAAAAGGCAGAGAAAAGAATGACAAATAGTCTTAATTATAGTCTAAGTTCTGAGCAGGTTTTCCAGATCAGCATTTAAAAACAGCCCTTTCAAAGTAACTTTATAGTAAATACATTTTATTACTTCCAAGCTTTATTCCATTGCTGAAATTCAGATTTGTTGCTTCTATTCACTGCTAAAACTATTTCTCTTTTATTTTTTTCTTCAGAGAATTGCCTCTAACTCTTGAGGCCCAATTCCACTCAATTCAATAAACAGGCAGTAAGTGCCAACTATGTGTCCGGTAGGTGGTGGGAAGAGAATGAGATAAGAAATAAAGCATCCTTAGACAGATAAACTGAAAATAATGGTAGTGAATGAGTACGAGGCCTGGGGGCATTTTTAGGGGGCTTGGCAGGAAGCCCTGTTTCTTTTGAAGAGCCCTTACTTTGTTCAGTAGTTAATTTAAATATCTTTTGTTCAATATGTGACTTTAGTTCAAAATTCCATGTGAGAGGCCTTTTGTCTTCTACTGTTGTTATTATTACTCCTTTTATCACAATCTACTCAATTTGGTTCAGTAATGTAGAGAGATTTGGTTTCTTGCCAGCAAAAAAAAAAAAGCTTGGCTGGTTCAAGTCATTACCCAGACTAAAAAATATGTTAATGTAGATGTCTCCCTTAGCTAAACTAAGAAAACAGGAAGGCAAAACACATCAGAAGGACTTATGTTACAGATTTGTACAGCAGAAGTGTATAGAACATAGGACATCTATAGAACATTACATTTAAAGGATGCAGGGAGATGGTAACGTAGTTGGACAAGAAGATGCAAATGATGAAAATGCAAGCCTAATGTACTGTTAAAGTTACAGTAGGCCAGCTATGGAGCCAATCAATAGAAACCAACTGATTGTGACCTGACAAAGGAATGTGCACCCATCTACCTGTACTTAGTTTGGCTCAAATCACTGTTTCTACAGTGTATTAGGCTGATCAATCCATTATACTGAACGGCCATTGATACGCAGCTCTGTCCAGTACCACATCTGGGTCATACAAGAATGATAATAATGTATGTGCCTACCATCAGCAACATTTTTGGTTGTTTTCCTGCAATGGTGATGGACCTGTGATCCATCCACCCCCACGGTACCTTTTGTATCATTCACAGATGATATACTAGAGTCAGGTATTTAAAAGCCATATATCCAGAAAAACGAGGACTCCCTAACCTACACTGATTTCCAACTCACTCATTTAATCAAGAACTTACTGAGTACTTCCTATGTGGTAGGCACTGTGTACAACACTGTGTGTGATAGCAATACAAAAATCAGTGAGACTCAGTCCCTGCCCTTCATAGAAAGACAAGACAAATGTTTAAACAAATCACTGTAACACAGTGTAATGCATGCTCTAACAGAGTTCCATCCAAGCTTCATTCAGCTCTGCATCAATGAGGCCGGAGAGGTTTCACAGAGGAAAAGAAACTCTAGAAAGGCTGAAAAGAGTTATCCAAGAGTAATGGGATTTGGGGAAGAAAGGATAGTTTCCCAGGAGTGGGGCAGCCTATGTTAAAGTGTGGCCGGTTCAGGGAACACAGATCCACAGGGAGGAGGTATAGAGAGGATAGGAAGTTGGAGAGGCAGACAGGGACATTAGGGAGGGCCTTGTATGCAGTGGGCTTAGACTTTATTCTCTAAGCAATGGGAAATTATTTAATGGTTCTAAGCAAAAGACATTATTAGGTTTGCATTTCAATCAGAAAAATACAGCAGCAAAAATGGATCAAAGATTTAAAAAACTACAATGACAAGTTCATGTGTTAGTTCATTTATTTAATCAAGTATTTATATAACATACGATGTGCCAGGTATTATAGACAGTAATGAAGCAAATACATGTGGCCCCTGACCTCACAGAGCTTAGAGTCTTTGTGAAAGATAAATTACAGATGAGCTAAAGCACCAGCAGTATGGATGGATATGAGGGCAGACTTAAGAGGTGCATATATAAGACACTCCATGTGGAGGGTAAGGGAGAAATCTAGAATGACTCCCAGCCTCCTGACTCAAATGGACTTAGGACTAGAGGTAATATAGGAAGAGCAAACCAGACCTGAGAGGGAAACTCATTACTACCTATGGGGTGTTTAGATGGAGATAAGCAAATGTTCCATAAGCAACTGAAGAGATGGTTCCTCGGTTTACTTGCCTGGGCTGAAGAAACAGATTGCAGCTGGTGGAAGAGCAAGTTGGTGAGAAGAGCTGAGAAGGAAATGTCTGAGAGCAGCATCCAGGGAATGGCAGAACGATGCCACGAAAGCCGAAGGAATCAAGTTTCAAGGATGTGAGAGAACAGTCATTAGTGTCAACTGCCAGAGTTAATGGTTTCTAGTATAATCAGAGACTGTACAACCATCACCACAATTTTTGAACATTTTCATCACCCCATAAAGAAACCCATTAGCAGTCACTCCTTTCATTTATCCCCAACCCTTCTCCAACCCCATCTAGCCATAGGCAATCAGTAATTTACCTTCTGTCTCTACAGATTTGCCTGTATTTGATACAAATGGAATCACACAATATATGACCTTTAGTGACTGGCTTCTTTCATGTTGGAGTATATATCAGCACTTCATTGCTTTTTATTGACAAATAATTGCTTTTTATTGACAAATGTGGTTATACCACATCTTGTTTACCATTCATCAATTGGTGGACATTTGGATTATTTCCACTTTTTGGCTCTTATGAATAATGCTGCTATGAACATTAGTGTACATGTTTTTGTGTGGATGTTTGTTTTCATTTCTCTTGGGTATATGTCTAAGGATAGAATTGCTGGATCACATGGTAACTCTATGTTTAAACTCCTGAGGAACTGTCAGAATGTCTTCCAAAGAAGCAGTACCATTGAACATTCCCACCAGCAATAGCAATATATGAGGGTTCTAATTTCTCCACATTCTCAGCAACATTATTATCTGTCTTTTTTATCATAGCCATCCTACTGCAGTGGTATCTTGTGGTTTTGATCTGAATATCCCTGGTGGCTAATGATGCTGAACATCTTTCTATGTGCCTATTAACTATTTGTATACCTTCTTCAGAGAAATGTCTATTCAGATCCTTTACCCATACTTTTTTTTTTTTAAGATTTTATTTATTTATTTGAGACAGACAAAATGAGAGACAGAGAGCATGAGAGGGGGGAGGGTCAGAGGGAGAAGCAGACTCCCCGCCGAGCAGGGAGCCCGATGCGGGACTCAATCCCGGGACTCCAGGATCGTGACCTGAGCCGAAGGCAGTCGCTTAACCGACTGAGCCACCCAGGCGCCCGTTTACCCATACTTTAATTATAATTTTAGTTCTGTGTCTTTTGCAAATGCTTTCTCCCAGTCTGTGAGTTGTCTTCACTTTCCTGATGGTGTCCTTTGTAGCACAAAAAATTTTAATTTTGAAGAAATTCAATCTACCTATTTTTTTCTTTTGTGGCTTGTGCTTTTAGTATTGTATCTAAGAAGGTTTTGCATAACCAAGGTCACGAAGATCTACTCCTACATTTTACTCTAAGAATTTTATAGTTTTAGTTAGCTCTTACATTTTAGGTCCATAGTCCATTTGAAGTTTATTTTTGTGTATGCTGTAAGGGAAGGGTTACTACTTTGTTTAAATAGGAGAACGTTGACAGGCTGAAGGAAAGGAAGCAGGAAACAAGACACTGATTAAGAAGCAAGGTCTCTGAGGAGGCAGGGAAAGAACATGGAGAACAAGTAGAGGGACTAACATTTACCAGGAAGAAATCACCTCTTCCTTGGAGACAAGAGGGATGGTGAGGTAATAAATAGAACAGAGATATTAACTGTAACTCTGGGGTCTATGAGCTATATCTTCTTAGGAATTTATAAAACATTAGTTTAAGGATCTAAGATAAGCTTCAGTCGGGAAATGTTTAATTTTATTTAATCCACCACTTTCCAAATTATTTATTTCTTAATACCTACTAACCTATGATGAAATTAGGATTTGTAGGATACACTTAGGGAACAAAGTGATCTAGGCCACAAGTTACAAACCAGTGGCCTTTGTGAGGAATTTGGATGAAGGGTAATTTTTGTTTCGGCCACATTTTTTTTTGAGATCAAGAAATTTCATAAAGATACAAATATCTGACATCTCTTGAAATATCAGAAGATTTGGCCACATCAGATCTGCATTTCAGCAAAGAAACAATTTGCTAGAACCCAGATGTCCCAAACAGGAGATATACTCTCTGCACCACTCCCTATAATCTTAACATCCAGACCATTTCATTCATTTATGTCACTTCCTGGTCCCTGTGGGTATCTGGGTTTATCATTTCTGCACTAGGCAACCCTCTCAGTGTCTATACAGAGTGAAAATTCCTGAAGCCGCTCTTAGAAATTCCTTGTCCAAGTCCTCTAAATATTTTCTGTTATAAAAGTGCTCTTCTTGTGAGAGCTATGAGAGAAAGACCAAGAGAAGTATTTATGCCAGGAATGATAAAATGGCAGTGTATGGCCAAGGTGCAATCTACAGTCCTATTTTGTTTGACTTGCACAGTATTTTTTTAAATGGAAAATGTCACATTAAAAAGAAATACAGATTTCTAGATTTTATTGGATATCAGGAAGATCTGGTAACACTAGGTTCTGTTTCCATTTGGCATCAATAAGCTGGAGATAGCAGTTTTCTTCAATCAGGTCCTGCATTTTTCAGTTTACCACAGTCCCTACCACTCCCCAGTGTCCTCTAACTGGTCTGATTCACACAGTTACCTATTTGGCCGTGCAGGCATTCTGAGTCTGTGCCACCTGATTTAACAAAAACATTCAGTTCTTAATTAGCACAGCGCACAAGGCAAGATTCCCATCATCATGAGTGTCATGGGAAATTCTACTTATGCCTCAGCTATCTCACTAATGAAATATCCCACTCTCCCCCCAAATACATATTCAGATCAAAAAAAAAAAAAATGACTGGAAGGAAACACAACACAAAAAGTAGAATTTCACATGATCTTTATTTTCTTCTGAATCTTTTTCTGTACTTTCCAGGTTTTTAAAAATAGACTATGGGGGCACCTGGGTGGCACAGTCAGTTGAGCAGCTGACTCTTGGTTTTGGATCGGGTCATGATCTTGGGGTCGTGAGATTGAGCCCAGAGTCTTCTCTCTCCTTCTCCCTTTGCCCCTCCCACTCGTGCTTGCTTTCTTTCCCTCTCTAAAATAAATAAATAAATCTTTTTTAAAATGCCTATGCGGGGCACCTCGGTAGCTCAGTCGTTAAGCGTCTGCCTTCGGCTCAGGTCATGATCCCAGGGTCCTGGGATCAAGCCCCACAATGGGCTCCCTGCTCGGCGGGAAGCCTGCTTCTCCTTCTCCCCCTGCTTCTGTTCCTGCTCTTGCTGTTTCTCTCTCTCTGTCAAATAAATAAATAAAATCTTAAAAAAAAAAATGACTATGCATTGCCTTCATAATCAGAAAAATATAAACTAAATTTCTAAAATGGGTCAACAATATTCATGGTAAGTAATAATCTATAAAGTAATGAGAAATCACCAGTGCCTAAAAGGTTCAAATTTTGACCAACTGCCAAAAACAGAATTTAAATGTGCATCAATGATAACACAATCACATGAGATAAACAGTAGATGAACCATGTCTGTGTCAAGTTCTAGTGTCAAGCAAGCTTATTTGCTGCAACATACTTTTCCTTAGAACTAGTGTTAAGTTGCCTTGGCAGCAGCTGTTTATTGTAACCCAACATAAGATTGACTGTATCAATTAAGGCTAGATAAATGTTAGCACAGCAGACTGATCACCAGATTCCTGTTTATGAAGATGCTCTGGGCAGGCTTCCAATTTGCAAATACTATACTTCATTCTCTCCCTCAACTCAGGATTCTTCTGTACACTTCACAATTACTTACACGCGCTCTGGATGGCCACTAATTTAATAATAAAGCATGTCATCAGCACAGGGAACTTCTCTCCACCACCCAGTTTCTCCCAAGCCCTCTCAAGTGAACACAAAATATGCTCCTTCCATTTCACAGAAAATTTCAGAGTAAAAAAGAATTTGGGGGGCGCCTGGCTGGCTCAGTTGGTTAAGTGTCTGCCTTCGGCTCAGGTCATGATCCCCGGGGTCCTGGGATAGAGCCTCATGTTGGGATCTCTGCTCAGTGGGAGGTCTGCTTCTCCCTCTCCCTCTGCATTCTTTCTCTCTCTCTCTCTCTCAAATAAATAAAATCTTAAAAAAAAAAGAAAGAATTTGGCAACCTAATCCAAAAGCATCACATCAGAAAGGAAGCTCAGAGAGGTAATTTCTCTAAGAAAGTTGCAGGACTTGAATGTGAATCCAAGCCTCTTGGCTCCATTTCCCGTGTTTTTAGGTACACTGCCTAACTTGCAAGCAAGACATTAAGTGACAAATATTCCTACACCCATTTATAGCATACCAAATCCTACTTAAAGTGATTTCTATTTTGTTTTGAAACATAGAGAAGCAAATACTACATCACATAAAGTTTCGCCAATTGTCACCCTTTAGTCCTACCTTTAGTAACAAGAAAGCAAGCGATAATTATGGGAAAATAAAAGGACTGTTTTTCATTCAATCTGCTTTAGTTTTTCTAATATTTTTTCAAGATTTTATTTATTTATTTATTTATTTGACAGAGAACACAAGCAGGGGGAGCCGCAGAGAGAGGGGGAGAAGCAGGATCCCCACTAAGCAGGGAGACTGATGTGGGGCTCGATCCCAGGACCCTGGGATCATGACCCAAGCCGAAGGCAGATGCTCAACCGACTGAGCCACACAAGCGCCCCTTTAATTTTTTTAATTAAAAAGATTACTTAAACCGGAACTCAGTAGTAATCACACTAGTCTTATAGTTAAATAACTATCGCGTATTCATAAACACTGGTGGGGAGGAAAAGATCATCGCATGATCTGGATATAATCTTCAAAAGATGCTTCATGTAAAGAACAAATTCCATTGGGGTCAGGTCTGGATTGTTCTTCCCTCATAGCCATGATACACAGTGACTAGCAAAGTGCTCAAAAAACAGTGCGAACTAGGGACGCCTGGGTAGCTCAATCCATTAAGTGACCAACTCTTGATTTCAGCTCAGGTCACAATCTTAGGGTTCTGGGATCGAGCCCTGCGCCTGGCTCCATGCTCAGCAGGGAGTCTGCTTGTCCCTTTCCCTCTCCCTCTGCCCCCCCCACCCCCTCATGTGCGGGCATACGCGGTCTCTCTCTCTTGCGCTCTCTTTCAAATAAATAAAATCTTTAAATAAAGATTAAAAAGTGCCAACAAAAACAAAACAAAAAAATTAACATTTAATTCTACCATTTTCATATCAGCCCACATATATCCTTTACTCCATTCTAATTCCTTCTATTTCTGCACAATTAACTCAGGAAAACCTTCATTCTTTTATTTTCATTCATTCTTCAATACACTTACAAACTAATCCTCTATTAAAGTGACTAGCTAGGCTCCTTTAAAAAAAAATTCATGGATGAAATCATGAAAAAAAGAAAGCTAACTATTGCCAAGGAAAATCAGGTCGACTCTACCACCTGTCCTATATGCCTCATACATGATTATAAGGAAATAATGCATAAGAATGTGCTCTGTACATCATCAAAGTGTTATCAAATATAGGCTGTCTCTGGGCTATAAATGTTTAGTCCCTCAAAGTATCTCAAAGGCCCCACCAGCATCAAAACAGTCTCCATCTTCTTCTTACTGCTCTCTAACCAAATCTGCTTTTCTCAAAGAACTATTATTCCACAGAATTTAAAATAGACTTTTTGTTTTTCTGCTTTAATAGCCAGAATTGCAAATGCATTCTTTCCTAATAGTTTTAGGTCACAAATATGCAGAATTTCAGTAACAATGTAGCTTTTGCAGATTAAGTCTCGGTATGTAACCACCATTTGTAACTTTGTCCCTCCGGAAAAATAACTCCAAACCAATTTGTAGATGAATTTTCAAAATGCAACCCATTTTTATGTAGGGAAAACTGGGGACCTAGTGGAAAGTAACATGGAGCTGTGGGAAAAGTACTGGGGCTTTGGAATGAATCTCTCCTCCTGCTCTGCTATTATTAATACTGTGTCCTTGGGCAAGTAACTTAATCTCTTTTGAGTCTCAGTCTCCTAACCAGTAAAACGGGAAAAGCAAAATCTCTCTCGGGGGCTAAAGAATGTAATACATATGTAAATTACCTAATACATATGTATCTTCCAGCGCCTGGAAGATAACAGGTACTAAGTAAATATTAGTCCCTTTTTCCCTCTGCCACTGTGGTATTCATTTGTGACTTCTGTTTTCTCCTTTTTAAAAAATCATTTGTTTGTTTTTTAATTGAGCACATGATGTAAGTTAGGAGCCCTTTATTAGCTCACTAAATCTTTATAAGAACAACCCTATGAGGTAGATACCATTACAATCTCATTTTACAGATGACGAACAGAGGCACGGAAAGGTTCCTTGATTTGCCTAAAATTACTCAGATAATGGGGTTGACTTCAGCATACACATGCTCTAATTCTAAACCACTCTACTGTGTATGTGTGTGTTTTTTTAATGAGGGACGGGGATGCAATGATGTGTAATGTTTCCTATTGTTATACTGCATGATTCTATAACTCTGTGGAGCTATCAGACGGCAAGGACAAGAAAACCTTCAGGCTCACAACGGGCAAATATAAACCATCAGGCTGCTGTCTAATCAACTCATACCCAATTGTTTTGGTTTCCCTTCCCAGAAGCTGGAAAGTTTCCACAGGCAGGACAGGTTAGACTCACTAGGGCTGCAGCTGCTTCAGCTCCATAACTGTTATTTGCTTAGGAACGATCAACTGAGTCAACCTGACAACCATTAGTTTTTAAAATTGAACCAGGACTGACAAATAATGTAGCCTTTTACTTTTTTTAAGATAGACTGATTAACTGATTGATTGACTGAAAGAGTGCACATGAGCGGCGAGTGGGGTAGAGGGTCAGAGAAGCAGGGGCATAAATGGGCAGAGGGATAGGGAGAAAATCTCAGGCCGACTCTAGACTGAGCACAGAGCCCGATGGAGGGCTCAATCTCACAACCCTGAGATCACAACCTGAGCCGAAATCAAGAGTCAGACACCGAACCACCTGAGCCACCCAGGTACTTTTCACTTTTTTTTTTAATTACAGGTGTGGTCAAAATTTGAAATAGTAACCCAATGGCGAAAGTCTTTAAGTGTCTTTACTAATGTTGGGAGCCATCTTGCTTGCTAACTGGAGATCGTTCAGAGTCACTTTTACAGTTTAGTAATTAAATTTGGCTCCAGGCTGTAATAGACACCCTGACCCATTAAATTACAGCCCGAAGCAAAATTACTTTATTTCTCCACTCAAGCTATGAACACACTTCTTACCAACAGCCAAAACTGGAAATCCAGTGTTTCAGAGAATTCACGTGGCAAGTGGTTAAGGCTGCCGATTTAAAATGCCCATAGAGAAGACTTGTTTAATGGTACCTACACTAAATAAGCCCCCACCATTTTACCTTGAGGCTTTTGTTTTTCATGTTTTTACCTTTTCTTCTCAATGATTACAAACATAGTCAGTGTGACTACATATGGGCTGAGCAAGACTCAATTCTAAACTCGCTGAAAAGTGAAATAAGAGCACAGACCAAACTGGCCAAGATGTACAGACAGAAAAAAAGCCACAACCATCCCCAGCAATAGTGTTTGTGCCTTTGGCAGATTGTATTTCATCACTGCTCCTTGTACAACATGAACAGATTAGACACAGCCTCGGTTTAATCAGAAGACTTTTACAGGAATAGTAAGTTTATTTCCTTTCGTTTCACTTGCTTACTAATACAAAAAATCAGTACTACAACCTACCTGTTGAATAGTTGCCACAGGTAACTAAACCCTTTAGTAAGTTCTGGCTCTACCATCTTAGATAACTTATTTCCAGTTGGGCAAAAGGAAGAAACAGAATTAGTCAGAATTGAGAGATTTTTTTATTGTTAATGTTGCTTTAAGCCAAGTATTAAAAGTAAATGCTGGCAAAGCATCTATACACTAAACTACAATCCTTTTAATTTCAGTCACCACTAAATATTAAGTTCGCTCCTAATGGTTCATTACAGAACAACACAGGCTGTATTGGTTCATAACTGGAAAACTTCCCAAACTGAATTTACATGGAAGATATAACAGCAGAGAATCCCTGGAGAGTGACAATGTATAAGGTTATCACTGTTGAAGTTAAAGTGTGAATTCGTAATTTAGCAGGCAAGTTTCCATAAACCTAGTAATCAGTAAATATATTCGTGTTGGGGCGCCTGGATGGCTCAGTTGGTTAAGTGTCTGCCTTCAGCTCAGGTCATAATCCTGGGGTCCTGGGATAGAGCCCCAGATCGGGCTCCCTGCTCAGCAGGGAGTCTGCTTCTCCCTCTGTCCCTCCCCCGCCCCCCCACTGCTGTTCTCTCTCTCTCAAATAAATGAATAAAATCTTATAAAAAATAAAAAGATTCTTTCTCCCTCTCCCTCTGCCCCTCTCCCTTTCTCTCTCAAAAAACAAAACAAAACAAAATATATATATATATATATATATATATGTACTCATCTTAAATAATAATCACATAATTAGGTGATCCTCCTTAGGACAAATCCAAGTTCCCCCTAAGATATACATCATCAAATGCTAGGTATATATTGTGTAGGTAAACTTACCATGAATTCTTCTACACAGCTGATCCCATCAAAATATTACTCAGTGGTGCTGTATTTTCTTTTTTTTTTTTTCCATAATAGACATAAACTAGAGATGTTGAAGACATCTCTTGTATCCTGATGTTTTTAGATTAATTTATTCTTTAAATTATGTCCTGAGAATTCTATGTGTAAGGCAATGTGCAGGTGACACAAAGATGCAGTTAGGGAATTTATGGCCTGGAAGAGCATCAGCACTACATGAATGCCACCAGGGAGGTAGAACTTAGCACTACTGGGGGTAAGTGGACAGAGAGTACAACCAGTTGTTGAGATTAGGGCAGTCTTCAGTATTTGAGCTGAGCCTTAAAGCGTGGATATAATTTCTGGAGGGAAGAAGGTTATCTTAGATAGAAGGAAATGCAGTATATGCAAAGAAACAGAACTGAGAAGGACTTGAATTTGCTCGTGAAATACCAAGCAGTCTCACTGGGCTAGTATAGGCTTTGAGGAAGGGGCTCTATGGTGGGGTAGGACCACCAGTGGGTTCTGATTTTGGCTTTTCCACTGTCAAAGGTACCTGCTTCAGACACTCTGTTGATCATGTCTGAGAATACATTTTCTTATTTTTAAAATGAGAGGGTTGAGGGCATCTGGCCAGCTCAGTAAGTAGAGCATGTGACTCTTGATCTTGGGGCCAGAAGTTCGAGCCCTATGTTGGGCATAGAGCTTACTTTAAAAAAAAAAGAGAGAGAGAGAGAGAGAGAGAGTTGGATTAGAACATCTCTGAAGTCATTTCCAACTTTATAAATCTAAAACTCTGGGTCAGGGGCTGGCAAACTTTTTCTATAAAGGGCCAGACAGTAAATATTTTAGGCTTTGTGGACCATATGGTCTCTGTCACAACTTCTCAACACTGTTGTAGGGTGAAAGAAGTCATAGAAAATATGTAAATGAGTGGACAGGGCAGTTCCAATAAAGCTGTATTTATGGATATTGAAACTTTAATTTTATATAACTTCATGTAACATGAACTATTCTTTTGATTTTTTTTTTCAAACATTCACAAATATAAACACTATTTTAGCTCCTGGGTAGTCCACATTTTGGCCCACAGGCTGTAGTTTGCAGACTTCTCCACTCCATGGAGAAATAAGAACAGAAAGGGGTTGGGGGGTGGTAGCCCTCAAGAACTAGAATAAGGAGTTTAGATTAATTTAGAAGACAACTGGAGGAGGTACAAGCTTCTGAGCAAGGAAAGTGTTGAGATCAGAGCTGTACTTAGATTTACTAAGTAAACTGGCAGTAACGGATGCGAGTGAGAGACTAGCAGGTAACTATCAGGAGGGACACTATTAAAGCCTAATCTAGACTGGTAGCTTTGAGGAAGAAGAAGAAGAAAAAAGATATGGAAGGAAAGATCAACAGAACACTACTTGGGGAAAAAAAAAAGAAGAAGAGAAAAAATAAAAGAAAAAAAGAAGAGGAAAAGTTTTATCTGGCAAACATAATAAAAGGGGTCAATTTCTGGACAAGGGGGAAGATTGGGATTTTGCATTCCCATTCCTCAGTGCCATCAGTACATGACTGCAGACTAATTGAGGAATTTGCCTGTGTATGGAAACTTTAGAACAAACAGCCCAAGTTGGAGCTTCCAGTGCAAAGATAAAAGTTTTCTGGTATATTTCAGGTAAAATATAACATTCATATTTCCCTGTTATAGATGCAATAGATATAGCAGTTTTAGAGATGATGTTTATTTATTTATGGCTCCTTGTTCTCCAGGGACTTTTCAGCAGCCTTTTCAAATTAGGAAACAGTATTCATCTGGTGTATATAGATAAATCATTGCGCTCAGAATTTTAAAATCACTCTGCTGACTGTGACTTGGAATTTATATCTATTTCTTCTCCCTCTGACAGAGAAAAAACTGCAGTGCTGCAAATACAACTGATTTAGCATTACACATCTCCCAAGTGCAAGTAATCCCACGGTATGAGAGTACTGCATGCCTTCCAGAACTCAAATTTATAAGGTGGGTTAGGTTGGAGGGAAGAGGAGTTCAAACACACGTGCACATAAGTAGCTCTAATTCATGACAGTATCGGATAAGAAACATAGGCAAGCCTTATGGAGAGATTAATTTCAACTGAGCAGCCTGGAAAGGACTTCATGGAGAAAGTGACATCAACATTGGGCCCATTTTAACAAGAGAAGGGTGATTCCAAGCATTGAGAACAGTGCAAACAGTAACAAGAAAAGGATGTGGGAAAATACTGGATTTATCTTTCTTACTTCAAAAGTGATATATGTTTATTGTTAGGGGGAAAACATGAATTATGGTAAGAAAAAAAGTGTGTAACCTGAAATCCCACCACTCAATCCCACCACATTTTAGTGTATGCTTTTCCACATATAAGATAATACAAAATGGGATCATTCTAAATATATCCCCCTACTGTTTTTTGCCTAACGTCTTACCACAGATATCTGTCCATGCCAGCGTGGAATACATACTGGAGTGATTAAAAACCACTGCCATACCTGAGTTCAAGGCCAAGTATAGCCCTTTCCTTAGAGCTCCCACTACAACTTGATTTTTTTCTGTTTTCTTCAAGATCTCTACAGGTAGATCCATGATACTAGCCACTGTATTTTTCTTTCTTCCATATGAAATCAAAAAGGTATGGGTATAACTTATTTAATAAAATAATTAGTATTTTTTAAAACCATTTTGTTTTACTGGTGCATTTCTGAAATTGAGAATACTGGAATCCAAGTTAAATTAAGTAACAAAGAGGTTCTCTAGAATTTGCCCCCTCTTTCTCTATTTGCACTCCCCCAGTGCTTGAAGGCAGCCTTCACTATCTCTTGGATGGATGGCTCTCCAACAATGTGTGTCTCACTCTCTAATCTATCTTCTCCACCACTACCAGGATTATCTTTCTCAAACCCAAAACTGTCCATGTTATACCCCAATTTAAAATCCTTCCATTGCTGGGGCACCTGGATGGCTCAGTCGGTTTAGTGGCTGGTTCTTGATTTTGGCTCAAGTCATGATCTCAGGGTTGTGGGATTGGGCCCCCTGTCAGCCCTGCACCGGGCATGGAGCCTGCTTAAGATTCTCTCTCTCCCTCTCCCTCTGCCCCTCCTCCCCTTCCCTCTCAAATAAATAAATAAATAAAATCCTTCCATTTACTTACATCCAGTGCTTGGAACGGTCCCCTTCTAGAAATTACCTTATAAATATACTTGCACAGGCATAAAATGACCTAACTATATCATTCATTGCCACAGTCAGAAATAGCAAAAGATCATAAATAACCTAAGGTCCTTCCATAAGGACCTAGTTACATAAATTATGTTACAATCATCAATGGATTATTATGTAACTGTCAAAAGACTCAATATATAGTGATAAAAAATGTTCTCCAAAGTATGTTAAGGGAAAAAAAAATCAAGGAACCGTACGATAGGTCACCATAAAAGGGGAAAACATATCGCCTGAATATGCATAAGCTATCTTAGAAGCATACCCAAGACATTGGGTTTCCTATGTTCACTGGTTACCTATAAATATAAAATCTTTAAAAAAATTTTTGAACTAGGTGAGTTTTTTACTTATTCAAAAATTAAAGTTGGGTTTTTTTTCTGATTGGTTAATATGGCACATAAGTCCCTTCCCAAACTAACAAAATCTACCCTAGTAGTCTCTTTACTAAAACCGCCCCACTCCTTCACTGCTCATTCACACTCCTGCCCTGCACAGAAGGCTTTCCCATTTTTCTCTGGCTGGCAAACTTCAAATACTGGCTCTCTAAGACAGAATGAACTTCCCCTCCTGTCTTCCTGCCATATTCTACAAAGGGCCTTTGGCCTGATTTGATTACGTGCTTGTTCCCTGGCATCAGTGGCTGGGTTCACAGTCTTACCTGACTCCATGAGGAGGTTCTACGCCTCAGGGACAAAGTCCAGACCTCAGAAGGCAATAAAAGAGTGATGAAATAGCAGCATTATTCACAGTAGCCAAAAAAAAAAAAAAAAAAGGAACCCAAGTGTCCATCAACGGATGAGCGTATTAGCAAAATGCAGGACACAGGGAGCAGCACCATGGCAGTTGGCAAGAACAAGCGCCTTACGAAAGGCGGCAAAAAGGGAGCCAAGAAGAAAGGGGTTGATCCATTTTCTTTTTTTTTTTTTTTAAGATTTTATTTATTTGCGAGAGAGAGAATGAGAGACAGAGAGCATGAGAGGGAGGAGGGGCAGAGGGAGAAGCAGACTCCCTGCTGAGCAGGGAGCCCGATGTGGGACTCGATCCCGGGACTCCAGGATCATGACCTGAGCCGAAGGCAGTCGCTTAACCAACTGAGCCACCCAGGCGCCCGGGGTTGATCCATTTTCTAAGAAAGATTGGTATGATGTGAAAGCACCAGCTATGTTCAATATAAGAAATATTGGAAAGGGGCGCCTGGGTGGCTCAGTCATTAAGCATCTGCCTTTGGCTCAGATCATGATCCCAGGGTCCTGGGATCGAGCCCCGCATCGGGCTCCCTGCTCAGCGGGAAGCCTGCTTCTCCCTCTCCCACTCCCCCTGCTTGTGTTCCCTCTCTCGCTGTGTCTCTCTCTGTCAAATAAATAAATAAAATCTTTAAAAAAAAAAAAAAAAGAAAGAAAGAACTATTGGAAAAACCTTAGTCACAAGAACTCAAGGAACCAAAATCACATCTGATGGCCTCAAGGGTCGTGTTTTTGAAGTGAGCCTTGCTGATCTGCAGAATGATGAAGTTGCGTTTAGAAAATTCAAGCTAATTACTGAGGATGTTCAGGGCAAAAACTGCCTGATTAATTTCCATGGCATGGATCTCACCCATGACAAAATGTGCTCCATGGTCAAAAAATGGCAGAGCATGATGAGGCTCATGTTGATGTCAAGGCTACCGATGGTTATTTGCTTCGTCTATTTTGTGTTGGTTTTACTAAAAAACACAATAATCAGATTCGGAAGACCTCTTATGCTCAGTACCAACAGGTCCATCAAATTCGGGTAAAGATGATGGAAATCATGACCCGAGAGGTGCAAACAAAAGACCTGAAAGAAGTGGTCAATAAATTGATTCCAGACAGCATCAGAAAAGATATAGAAAAGGCTTGTCAGTCTATTTATCCACTCCATGATGTCTTTGTTAGAAAAGTAAAAATGCTGGGCGCCTGGGTGGCTCAGTTGGTTAAGCGACTGCCTTCGGCTCAGGTCATGATCCTGGAGTCCCTGGATCGAGTCCCGCATCGGGCTCCCTGCTCGGCAGGGAGTCTGCTTCTCCCTCTGACCCTCCTCCCTCTCATGCTCTCTGTCTCTCATTCTCTCTGTCTCAAATAAATAAATAAAATCTTTAAAAAAAAAAAAAGAAAAGTAAAAATGCTGAAGAAGCCCAAGTTTGAACTGGGAAAGCTCATGGAGCTTCACGGTGAAGGTAGTAGTTCTGGAAAAGCTACTGGGGATGAGACCGGTGCTAAAGTTGAACGAGCTGATGGATATGAGCCACCAGTCCAAGAATCCGTTTAAAAGTCAGACATTTAATGGTGACAAATAAAAAATCGTATTTGTGATGTTTAAAAAAAAATGCAGTACACACATACAATGGAATATTATTTAGCCTTAAAAAGAAGGAAATTCTTTTTTTTTTTTTGTCTAAATGTTTTTATTTGAAACAAATAGTTGCACCAAGCAAGAGCTTACTTTCCCCACTCCAAATTAAAACAGAGAGTAATATAGGGGCAAAGGTCATCTGGCAGGACAGTTCCAGGATGTGAACATCCTAAAAAGAAGGAAATTCTGGCATAAGCTACAACATGGATGAACCTTGAAGACATTATAAGTAAAATAAGCCAGTCACAAAAGGACAAATACTGTATGATTCTACTTATATGAGTTACCTAGAGAAGTCAAACTCAAAGCAACAGAAAGTAGAACTGCAGGTGTCAGGGACTCAGATGAGTGAGAAATGGGAAGTTAGGGTTTAAAGGGTACAGAGCTTCAGTCAGGGGCAATGAAAAGGTCCTAGAGGTAGAAGGTGGTAATGGTGATACAACAATGTGAATGTACTTAATGTCACAGAACTGCACACTTAAAAATAGTTAAAATGGTAATTTCTATGTTGTATATAATTTTACTGCAATAAAAAAATTAAAGAAGGGGCACCTGGGTGGCTCAGTCGGTTAAGCATCTGACTTTGGCTCAGGTAGTGATCTCGGGGTCCTGGGATCGAGTCGTGTCCAGCTCTGTGCTCAGTGGGGAGTCTCCTTGTTCCTCTGCCACTCGCCCTGCTGGTACACACACACACACACTCTCTCTCTCAAATAAATAAATAAAATCTTTTTTAAAAATTAAAGAAAAAAAAAGAGAAAATAATCAGAGACTTCTACAATCTCAAGACAGTCTATATTACCCTGGCATTTCTTCAGATTTCAAAAGCACCTTTCTATTCTCATCCTGGTATTAGCACTTATAGGTTCTACACTCCAACGTATTTTTTATCAAACCAAAAAAAAAGAATATAAAACAATCTTTTTAAAAAGGTCTGGTGAAAGAACAAGAGACTATCAAAACTGCAAGTAGATTTTGAGAAAGATATAAACAGAATTCTAGAAGTAAAAAATACTGTCATTTAAATTAAAAACACAGTAGGGGCGCCTGGGTGGCTCGGTCATTAAGCGTCTGCCTTAGGCTCAGGTTATGATCCCAGCGTCCTGGGATCAAGCCCCGCATCGGGCTCCTTGCTCTGCGGGAAGCCTGCTTCTCCCTCTCCCACTCCCCCTGCTTGTGTTCCCTCTCTTGCTGTGTCCCTCTCTGCCAAATAAATTAAAAAAAAAAAAAAAAAAACTTAAAAAAAATTAAAATAAAAACAGTAGATGGATTGATTAAATGACATATTAGACACAACTGTATGAGAATTAGCAAACTGGAAGAGCTGAAGAAATTACCAAGTGGAAAATATAAACTGAGAAAAGATATGAAGGGCAGAGTAAGAAAGTACAACATTTTTCCAACCAGAGTTCCCAAGGGAAAGAAAAAATGAGGGAAGAGTTAAAAACTCAAAGAGATAATGGCTAAGAATTTTCTAGGATTGGTTAAAGAAATCAATCCTCAAAAATCAGGGAGTCCAAAAAAAATCCTAAAAAAGATAAATAAGGTGTTAAAACCCCAGAGAGAAAAGTCATAATGTACAGCAAAACAACAATTAGACCAATGGCTGATTTGAATGCAGAAACACTGGAATGATATTTTCAAAGTGCTGGAAAAAAAAATTACTATCAGCCCTGATTTGTTGATCTAATGAAATTATCTCTCAAAAAAGAAGACAAAAGAAAGATATTTTAGGGGTGCCTGGGTGGCTCATCAGTTAGGCGGCCGCCTTCAGCTCAGGTCATGATCCTGGGGTCCTGGGATCGAGCCCCACGTCTGGCTCCCTGCTCAGCGGAGAGCCTGCTTCTCCCTCTCCCTCTGCCTGCCACTCTGCCTACTTGTGCTATTTATGGGGTGAAAAAAGAAGAGAGAAACAAAATCTTAGACAACCATATATAAAGGGACAATGGAACTAGAGGTATTTTACAATCTTTATATTACTCAGGAAAACAGTAAAGATGCTAATTAATTTAACACTTTGAAGTTAAATACACGTTAAAAATTTTCCAGAAAACCACTGTAAGACTAGAAATAATAGGTATACCTTCCAAACTAGTAGTGTGACCATCATGTTCGACTCTTACTCCCATGTTGACAGGACATCTGAAAGAAATTCTAGCCATCCTTCCAGACCAGAGATATTAAGCTCATCCAGTATCTACCACAGTATGTAGTCATTACGTATTTGTTACATTAATTTGGTTGTTCCAGAATTATACGAATTCTATTTCACAAATGGATTATACTTCTCAACTCTGCCTAGAAGGCTGATTCCATCTTATTATTTTAGTGAGTGGCCTGACTATCCCTTCAATTTTTTCTTTTTTAGAAAATAGGACAATGAATGCTTGGGATAAAATACCAAATCCTAAGCCTCATTTCTTGCTTCTAAGCTAGGGAAAAAAAAATATTTATATATATGCTTTTCTCCTTACTAATGCTCCAAAGGAGATATCAATCAAAAATTTAGATGTTTGATTTTAATCATGGGAAAATGGCAATCAGAAGCTCAGGCACCTAAACTGTGAGTGATATTTTCCCCACAGTTGGTAAAACTGTATATTCCACAACATATGGAATTCTACTGAAAGCTTTCACTGGCATTTTGCCTTGTTAAGCAAAAGTTAGAAGTTATGCTAAGACATTTAAAAAAAGTGAACACTGCCTTTTCATTAGACTAACATTTAAAATATGACTTAAATACCATGGAAAATATATTAATATATCTAACACTCAGAGTTCTTAACTATATGTCAGGCATAGTTTTAAACATTTTTATGAACTCATTAATCCTCACAAAAATACACGATGAGTCAGGTAGTACTGTGATTAGCTTTGCTTTACAGAAGAGGACCATGAGAAAAAGATTAAACAATTTCCCCAATTTACATACCTCAAAGGTGTCAATCAATACTGGGATTTGAACCCAAGGAGTTTAGCTCTGGAGCTTTTACTCTTAATCATTACACTCTACTGCCTCCCCAGATTCTTGTCATGTTTATATGCTGATTTACCTTGTATCTATATCTAAAGTCTGACTGTGGTATTTGCTAACTCATACTAGATGCATTTTGCCAAAGTTGTCTATTCCATTTATTTGCAAAGGATTAAAACTAATAGAGAAGTCCAAATCCATGTTATATTTTTACTTACACTTACAAATTCTGCATATTTCTTATTGGGCGGGATTATTCTCATCTGCACCCCAGGACTTCATGCTTAGAATTTATTCATTCAGGAAACAGGAACTGGATGGTCCTACTACATGCAATGCCCTGTGCTAAGCAACAGTTTACAGCTACTTCCTAATTGGCAGTTAAATTTCACCAAGATCACCCACAGCATGATATGTATTTTTTCAAAGAAGCATAAAATAGTTTTGGTCGGAAGCAGTAAACGGTCTTCCCATTTGTTCATTCAACAAATATTCTTCAAGACTCTAATATGTGCCAAAGCACTATGATGGGTGCTGAAAATTCAGGGGCAAACACAGCAGAACCAATATTTGCCCCTTAGGGCTCTAGTGGGGAGAAAGACGTTAAATAAGTAATAATCACACAAATAATTACTTATAACTGTGATAAGCAAAAAAAGGAAAAAAAACAACATAGGAATCATATGATAAATGGACCTAACTCAGTCTTAGAGGTAATGTCAGGGAGGGTGTCCCTAAAACACTGACATTTAATATGGAAGTTGAGGAGTCAAAGAAATGACCCAAATAAAGAAGTACTGGAGGAGTAGTTCAGGCAAGGGAATAGCACTGTGCTTTGGAGGAAATGAAAACCAGGTGTGCCTGGAGTGCCACAAGAAGACAGCAGCTAAGCCAATGCTCAAAGGTCTTTTCCTCACTATGAGGCCAACCACCTGCTCATTCTGCCGCCGGCCCACTCTTATTTTCGCCATGGCTCCGAGGAATAAAGTATGTGCAGTACTAGTGCATGACCCTTTAAAATGAGTAACTTAAATTCTGCAAACAATTTCACTGGTGGAGAGGATGTGGATAAATCTTTTGTAAGATTATAAATTTCATCTGTATTTTAACAACTTGAGGCCAGAGACCACATCTTATATATCCTACTATCATTCAGAACACCTAGCAATGTACATAGCAAGGGTCTGATAACTCATTTTGCTATTTGGGGAGAAGAGCTGTAGGATAAGAAATTTAAGTGTTAGTAGTCTTGATTTTTTTCTATGTAAGAATTACTTCCCCATTCATATATCCTTATCTACTTTAATTATATGAATAAAAACATGTTGTCTACCTTACAGATAAAAGATGAGCCAGTGCTTCAGAGATGGGTTGGAGAAAGAAGGCTTGAAATATAGGGAGCAGGCGCCTGGGTGGCTCAGTTGGTTAAGCGACTGCCTTCGGCTCAGGTCATGGTCCCGGAGTCCTGGGATCGAGTCCCACATCGGGCTCCCGGCTCAGTGGGGAGCCTGCTTCTCCCTCTGACCCTCTCCCTTCTCATGCTGTTTCTCTCTCTCTCTCAAATAAATAAATAAATAAAATCTTGAAAAAAAAAAGAAATATAGGGAGCTAGATAATAGAGGTCCCTCACCTCCCAACTCTAAGAACAAATGTGCTATTTCTCCTTCTTCACAGAAAGCTTACCTGTGGGAATAAGTTAAACTTATTTCAAAAGAAGGAATGACTTTTGCTTGGATTGTGGCCAGCTGCAATGAAATTCAGCCGCCACTTTCCTCTTAAAAGTCATTCAACTGGAAATCTTATCAGTGGGAAATTCTCTAAGGGCCAAAGATTCTATTTTCTGCAACTTAACAATATTTGTAAAACATTTTTAGTTCTAAGATTCACTACCTCTCATCCTCTGTACACACATAACATCCCACATTCATACCAATCCAATGTGCTGACTTCTAACAGAAGTGACATAAAATTTTTTGGACTCTAAAAGTCCAAATATGTAACGACACAATATAATATCATTTATGAATCTTCGTTTCTCTCTGTGATTACATAACCATTTGTACACAGCAACATTTGAGGGCAGGAAAGGAGAATCACCATGCCTTCCAAAGGAGGCAAGAGACAGTGAGCTATCCTCATCAGAATGCCTAGCTGGGAGAGCAAGTATCAAAGCACAATACACTTATGGAAGGAATACCATGAGCAAGGGACTGAGATAAGAACAGCACTGGAAATATCAAGAATATAGCCCAGTCCCTGCCCTCCAGAAACCAACAGTCTAAAAGGGAGATACCCTGGGGTGGGGGTGGGGGGGAGCCACAAATCAATCATCAAAGACTAATGATCCAGCATATGAGGACACAGATCTACCAAGGGACTGGAAAGAAGGCAACAAATCCCCAACTTCCTGTGTCTAATTATCCAAGTCCCCTTTTATCCATTACTCTATCATACTCTACCTATTTGTCTGCACATAATACACATACCTAAATAGATTTAATCAGACTAAAGCCCCCATATCTTTAACAAGCATGCCCAGATTAGAAATTCTAATCTAACCTAGATTAGATGAGGACCTAGCCCATTATTTTGAAGTCATCTCATTCCACACTTACTGAAACAAGCAGTTAGCTAAGTACATCATGACTCCTTAAACTGCACATGACAAAGTCTTGGGATATTGTATCAGACTCCGTCTCCTAGCTTTTCTTTGCAAAATTTTAAACAGGAAAGTGAATTAAAGGGTTTGGGGGTTTTTTAAATGATGAAAAAGGGTAAGAACTGGTGCATCTATATATAGTTTAGTTTGCATTTATATCCAGGGAAACACAATTTGGTTTGGAGTAGAGAGAAAAGAAAGAGTAAGACAAATCAAGTTCAAATAGACTGAAAAAGGCTGAGAAAACTGAGAGAAGACTGTGACTAAAGACAGATTTTCTAAATTTCAACAATGAAAATGTAATACCTCTGTAACAAGAAAAATCTGCTCTTTTTGAAAGACCATTATGAAGGCTCAGCATGATAACAGTATACAGTTCAATATTATTTATATTATTATATGTAGGATATAATACTTTAATCATGATAAAAAAACAAATGAAAAAAATTCCCTACCTACATATTAATCTCTCCTTCCCTAATAAATCTTTTTGTAAGTTATTAAGAAAAACAAGGGGGACGGGGCCATGGGTGGCTCAGTCAGTTAAGCGGCCAGCTCTTGATTTCAGCTCAGGTCATAATCTCAGGGTCATAGGATCGAGCCCCACACGGGGCTCCACGCTCAGCAGGGAGTCAGTTTGAGGATTCTCTCTCCTTCTCCCTCGGCGCTTCCCTCCACTCTCTCCTAAATAAATAAATAAATAAATAAATAAATAAATAAATCTTTTTTAAAAAAGAAAAAACAAGTTAAGACAGTCTTTCCCTCCATAACCATTCCCAATGAAAACTAAGTAAGTACTAAAATGGCTGAAAAAGACAGAGAAGCAGCCACCTCAATCATTCATAACGTTGTGTAATCTGAACTTAATTCTGTGGCCCAATATCCCAAACACCTATCGCAAGAATTCTACAGTTCCGACGTACAAGGAATAGAAAGACAGATAAAAGCCTCCAATGGGAGACCCTACCTCCAATACATCAACTTTCTTTTCTGGGTGTTTCAGAGTCTTATTATATATCCAACTTTACTCCTTAAACCTCACTTTGATGTATTTATACTACATATATAGCACTAAAGGCTGCTAAAGCTTAAAGTCAAGGCTGAAATTTATGTTTTCTCCTTCTAGTCCTGTCTATATGGGAAGGTTTAAGGGCAGACCTGCCCAAAAGCAACATGAAGTAATTGAATGACCCTTCCTCAGCAAGAATACTGAGCATATAGCATTATTCTAGAAAGAAATCCTGCTGTGATGCCAGCTAATCTCTGACATTTGCTCATTAAGGACTGCTATTTCTTTTGATACTGCTCTAATGCTTGTTTATTAGGTAAAAATGTACCCCACTGTCATGACCATGACATAAGGTTCAATGAAAAGGCTGGGCCAGATCAGTCAAAAAGCAAAAAAGAGACAGTTCAACTTTATGATAGTCTTTGTCTCCTGCCATATGGTTCAAGGACGTGAGGATCTTTTTTTTTTTTTAATATTTTATTTATTTATTTGACAGAGAGAGAGATATCGAGAGAGGGAACACAAGCAGGGGCAGAGGGAGAGGGAAAAGCAAGCTTCCCGCTGAGCAGGGAGCCCGACATGGGGCTCAATCCCAGAACCCTGGGATCATGACCCGAGCCGAAGGCAGACGCTCAACGACTGAGCCACCCAGGCGCCCCGAGGATCTTTTAATAAGGAATTCACGACTCACAGCATGCTACTACACTGTAACCAGCAGGACTCCAAATAATGTGTCAACACCTGGTCTAAATTGTTAAATTTTAAAAAGACACTTCCAATTTTAAAAGAATGCAAGATCCCAATGCCTCTTTCAGATAGGAACATATTCTCACATTATGATTTTAGTAAGTGGCCTACGTAGTTGAAATGACTCCAAAAGAGAGAACCACAACCCAAAATAGCCTGTACACTTTTGTTATCTCAACCAATGGGCAGTTAGCCATTCAAGCCTTCCTCTTAATATATATTCTACTCGTTTCAGACAAAGCCCACAATAAATTCAATGAGACTGTTCGGATTCAGCTATATCAGATGTTTAAAAGCTGGGGATGAAAAATGTTCATTACACAAGATTTCTATTACAATATTTTGCACATAAAAAGTAAATACTAGGTATATGTTCATTTAGTAAAAAAAATATATATATATATCCTATTGTATACCTATGGTCACAGCCTGACACTAGAAATAAAATAATGAACACAATAGATGTGGTCCCTGCAACTGAGGAACCTACAGTCTAGTGGAGAAAACAGACAGTGACCAAGTATGGTGAATGTCACTGAAACGCATATACATGCTATGCTGAACTGCAGTAAAAGACCAGGAATAATAAGACCCTCTAAGTTGTGATACGTATAAAGCATAGGCATTTTATATGTATATAAAAGACCAGTAATTAAATAAGTATATAAAATGATCAAACTCCTTTTTTAACAAGTATACAAGAAATATTAAAACCCAAATAAGTCCCATCCCCATAAAAGTACTTGCCTTGATGCTGCCCTTACTCCTGGACTATAATAGAAAGAGGCAACTTAAGATACTGTGGTTAATACCACAAGACTTTTACTCTACTTATATTCTGTCCCCTTAGAGTTATACCAGTGCTATTTATAAAACAACTTTGGAAAAGCCCAACTTTCTACTGTGCAGATATATAAACAAATATTTTTTTAAAGATTTTATTTATTTAAGAGAGAAAGAGCGCACGCACGCACAAGCAGGAGGAGAGGCAGAGGGCAAGGGAGAAGCCAACTCCCTGCTGAGCAGGGAGCCCAACAAGAACGTGGAGCTCGATCCTAGGACCCCAGGATCATGACCCGAACCGAAGGCAGATGCTTAACCAGCTGTGCCACCCAGCCGCCCCTAAACAAATATTTAAATTGGGGCTCTACTAAAATTAAAAACACAGTTGTAGAAACATTATAATCTTCAAAACTCTTCTGGTCTCTCAATCACATGAGTAAATGTTAAGTGTTATTGGAACAAAGTTCACAATCTGACCCATTCATTTATCTCTTTTGATCCAAAGTTTTTCATTTTTCAAATGAAACTTCATGATTGCACAAAGAATCCACAATCCTACCTTAAATACTATGTAAATACAGAAATCCTATAAAAGCACTTTAAATACTATTAGTTCTAATAGGCTTTCAAGCTGAGCAGCCATATAGACCATAAAAAGCCTTTATCTGTTTTGCAGGCATAAATACTTCTATGCTGATCTGTATCTACTCTTATGTTTTTTTCTAAAGAAATGCTGCAAAATGGAATGTTGCTGTGAAACAGAACCCTACCTTCACATCATTCTTTTCATATGCGGGCCCTTCGTGCAGGCCATGCCAAAGCCAGGCTTTAAACAGATAATCTTGCCAGGCCCAGGACACGTGGCAACTCTATGACTAACGGCATTCTTGTTGCTTCAAATTCTAGGTGGAAAACGTCCACTGATATTTAACAACTTTGCTCTAAGTGGCACAGGATAGTGCAGTAGAGTAAGCAAAGGATACAGAGTAAGAGAAACAGAGTTTGGGTTCAAACTCTACCACTAACTAGCTGCGCCACTGTGGGCAGGTTACTTAAATTCTCTGACCTACATACAGCATCCTCATCTGTAAAACTGAGACCATCACAATACCTACCTTAACGGATTACTATGATAGTGTATATGAAAGTATTTTATTAACTATAAAGGATTATACAAATGTTCTTTTTATTCACTTTATTAACTTTTTCCTTAATGTAGAAATATGTTCATTTTAAAAACTGGGAAATACAGAAAAAAATATTAAAAAGAAAAAAAATCACGACAGGCCTATCACCATTGCTGTTATTTTATGTATTTATTTCTTAAGATTTTTTTTTTCTAAGTAATCGCTACAGGCAACATGGGGCTCAGACTCTGCAACCCTGAGATCAAGAGTCACATGCTCTTCGAACTGAGCCAGCCAGGTGCCCCTGTTGTTATTTATTTTAACGGAAAAAATCTAACATCAACCAAGAAAAAAAAATTAGAGCAAAAATAATTTCAGATGCTAATACTGATCATTTACAAATGACAAAATTAATTGCCAATTTCTTTTTAAGAGCAGAACAGTCTTTCCCATCTATTAGGTTAAAGTAAAGACAATGCTGCTATTTGTACCAGAGTTGGTCTCAAGAGGGTATGATATATGGGCGAGGCTCATAAAAGTCAAGGCCACAGAAACTCCCAAAATAAATATTTCATGAGCCCAAGGAGAAGTTACAACACATGCCCTCAGATGCAATGGAGAAGGCAAAGGGTCTGAAACCCCATTAATAAAACTACCACAACTGAAGGGTCACAAAGACTGACGGATTGCCATGGGTCAGTTCAATAGAAAAAAGAAAAAAAGAAAAATGTATATACCATGCTATAAGACAGGCAGTCTAAGACTTCTGACTTTTTCACACTGCTCACTGAATCCCACCTTTGGAACTTCTTACCCCTCCTCTATTTTTCCTTTCCCACCCTTCTTTCTCTTAGACCCCCTTCCTTGTTTTATTATCGCATTAGAATCACTCTCTGTGTTTAAAATGGTCTTATGCCATACAATGGAATATTATTCAGCAACAAAAAGGAATGAAGTTCTGATACATACTATATAACACCATGGATGAACCTTGAAAACATTATGCAAAATGAAAGAAGTCAGACACAAAAGACCACATATTTTATGATTCCATTAACACAAAATGTCTAGAATAGTTAAATCCACAGAGACAGACAGTAGATTGGTGGTTGCCTAAGACTGGGGAGGTGGGGGATGGGAGAGACTGAGTGACCGCAGTAGGAGGTTTCTCCTTGAGGGGACACAAACTTCCTAAAATTAGACTGTAGTGATAGTAGCACAACTCTGTCAATATATTAAAAACAAAACAACAACAACGACAAAAACATTTGATTGTATACATTAAATGGGGGACTTGTATGGCATATGAATTATACCTCAACAAAACTGTTTTTAAAAAATGGTCTTGTTCAGGATCCTGAGTTGAAAAAAGGACATGTGAATAAATACTCCCATCCTACTCCTCCCTAACTGTGCAGTAAAAGTGATGACTCGGTTGCGATAAGATGTGTATGTTAAGTAACTGGACTACCTTTGTTTAACAAATATACATGAAGTTACAAATCCAAATGAGTCTTGCCCCTCCAAAAGTAGTCACCTTAATGATGCCATAAGTCAAAACTTGGTCCTCATATTCTCAATAATTCTATGCCTTTGTTTGGGTAGTTCTTTCTGCTTATAATGCCTTTCTTACCACATCTTTAGATCAAATCCCACCCATCTCAAATGTTACATCCTCCATGAAGCCTTGTGGATTCTCCATCAAAAGTAATCTCACCTTACTTCTGAACTTCCAGGGTACTTGACTTCCTTAGAGTCACTTAGCACTTTCAATCCAGTCTTGTACTTATTTTGCCTAGAATCATACTTACTGCTTTGACATTAAAAGGGGGTCTCAACAAATACCTATTTGGTAAAGGAATGACTATGCTTAATAATTGAGAATTTCATCTTCATCTGGTAAACTTTAATTTTGGAAATATCCAAAGCTCATTTAGACTCAAGAATGGCACATAAAATAGTAGGGCTAAGGAATGCCCACTGCAGATGAAATTTTCTTGACAAATTTGACATATGTATGTAAATAATCTGAGAGAAATTTCAAACAGAAGCACTGGAATAAAAATATAACCTCCCAAGGGACGCCTGGGTGGCTCAGTCGGTTAAGCATCTGCCTTCAGCTCAGGTCATGATCCCAGGGTCCTGGGATCGAGTCCCACATCGGGCTCCCTGCTCCGCGGGCAGCCTGCTTCTCCCTCTGCCTCTGCCTCTCTCTCTCTCTCTCTCATGAATAAATAAATAAAATCTTTAAAAAAAAAAATATATATATATATATATAACCTCCCAAGGTAATTGAAAGAAACCTGAATTACATAAGTTCCAGAATATTTGTTCAAAAATCAGTTTCCTTATTTTATAATAACACCACATGTTTTTTCCTAGCAAAACCGGCGAATTCTATCATCAGGTTCTATCAACTCTTCTTCTACTATATTTCTAATTAATTCCTTCTCCATTTTCCCTGCCACACCCAAAGTCCAAGGCCTCATTATCTTCATGACCAACCAATTTAAAAGGTCTAATTTATCTCCCCTCCCACAGTTCCTTCTTTCCCTCAGCAATACTTACTGGGCCATCCTGTGTGCCAGTGTTGAGCGTAGGAACTGGGGAGCACATGAAGAAATGTCAAATGAGGCTTGTGCCCCAGACACAACCTAGTTGGGGAGTTGACACTTGTACATAATTCATCACAATACTCAGCAGCATATATGTAAGGGCCACAATTGGCATTGAGAATTCCAAGCAGTGGGCAGGTCCTCTGGCCTCCAGAGAACACAACCTATACAGTCTCCCTCCAACACTATTCTCATCCCCTCCCCCCTCCCACTGCCTTCGTTCATCTTATTGGATAAGGCCTTCTGTTAAACTGCCCATATGTCATACACTGACTTCGTCTCTAATTTCTCTCCAACTTACTTCCTGAGCTAGTCCAGACAATATACCTGTTGTAACGTTGTAACCTGGAAATGACTTACCAGTACCTTTGTTCACTATTGACTATCAGCACAATCCTCCTAACTTGCTCTCTGATTAATTCAAATCGACCAATCCCAAGTCCCTTTTTTTGTATGTATTGGGATATAACTATATGTAATTTTTTTTCAGCTCCTGACTGGCCTTATTTCTTTTGTATTTGTCTCACAATGTCTTTGCAGTGTTTCCTAACAAAGCACGTATCACAACCACCTATGGAGCTTCTTAAAAATACAAAACACCTTGAGACTACCCCATGAAGAGCTCCTCAGTTAAGTCTGCGATGGGAGTTGGACATCTTTATTACTAAAAAGCCCCACCGGTGATTCTGATGCACAGCCCAACCTGAGAACCACTGATTTATTACAATGCTCCCTACGCAGCATTCAAATCTTATTAATTCATGCAATGAAGCTCATAAATAACTTTTCTCTAAATAGCCTAACCAGATATCAACCCCTAGACTAAACTAGCTCTGTTCCAAGTGCAACATGTGGTTTTAAGATTTCATTTCCTGAAGTATACTCCATGGAGGGACACTATCACCCTGTCTCTTTACATTGTTTCCTATTTGTTGAAAAATGGAGGCCTGGAATGCAGCCATGTTAGACAACACTATTTAAGAATGTACTCTGGAGTCTTAGATTAAAATTAGTTATAAAAAGAACAAGAACAATGTAGAACTAGATATTCTCAATGAAGACAGTGTTCTTACTGCATAGATTCTTACTAAATCTATACAGAAGGAAGAAGAGGAATTTCGTCAGTAGAGTTCCCCCCATCTTCCTAATGATGAGTCTCTTGAACTGCCTGAGAAGGGCCCCCAAAGACGAGGAAGACTTTCAGCAGCTACAGTGCGCCTGGTGCATTCAGTGCTCTAATCAGATAAGTAACCCAAGCCCCACCCAGACCGACAGTTGCCTCCCAACCTGCCAACTACCCTGACACAAACTATTTTCACAGCTCGGTGGGGGAGCAGTATGAACTTTTTCCAAAGTTGTCCCTCACAGGCAGCAGTGGTCTGAGTCACCCACCCAGGGTGGGAAAGAAAAGTGTGATATTAGTCAGGGGAGTGTTAGGAGACTGGTCACAGCACCTCTTTTTCCATTTCAGGAGTGAGCTCCGCCTCCCCTAGCAACCACCTAAGTTATCAGTCACAGCTGTGGGCTACAGGGGTCTGCAAGGGCCACTCAGCCACCCACGAAAGTTGTGGGTCGGGGAGGAGACGCCCCGTCCTGCTCTCCGGCAGGGGCCGCAGATCCCAGATTCCACAGGCCTCTCCCAGCACTCCATCTTGCTTCCTGCCAGGAGGAGGGGCCGAGGAGGAGGGCCCCCGAGTCTGGAAAGGCCCCAGGGGGCAGAAGCCGTTTGACAGCAGGTAAAGCCAGGTGGAAATCTCCAAGGGAGGGAAAAAAATGAAAGGCGGCAGGGTGAAACGAAAGAGGAAAGAGGACTCGTGGTCATGAATTATTGCATGAAGAAATATAAAGAAAATTACCCGGTGTTTGAGAGTGCCAGAGGTGTGAGCAGAAGTAGAAATGCCTAGGAAGGAAGGAGGAGACCGGGAGACGAGTGGCCAGGAAGACAAGTGGACAAAAGAGCCAGACTCGGGGAGCGCGGGGGGAGGGTGGCGAGTGAGGCAGGTCTCAGGGTGAGGAGAAGTATTAGAAAGGTGAACAACGCGGCTCAAGTAAGAATCCCTGGGAGGAAAGGCGGGGAATCCGTACGGGAGCGCGCCAGCCCATAGGCCAGACTGGGGAGGCCTAAAAAGGAGCTGAGAGCAAGGCTGTCAACGTGAGGGGCGACAGCCTGCTGAGTGAAAGGGGCCATCAGACACCCTAACAACTATCATTTACTGAGCGCCTACTGTGGGTCATACGCTGCGCTAGGCACTTTACAAATACCACCTCGCTGAATCAAACAACAAACCCGCAAGGCAGGCATTATTATGATTGCCCCCATTTTACAGATGAAGAAACTGAGGCCCACAGAAACTTGGGAGCTCGCTCAAGGTCACAGAGTGAGGGAATCGGGATTCGAACCCATGGCCATCTGGCTCTAGAGCCCACGCGCAAAGCCACAGGCAGCTAGCCGGCGAAGTGGAGCCACTGAGATGTCTCCTGACCCCGCTCCCCACCCCAGGCCCAGCGCGCTCACCCGGACAAGGTTGCTGACGGCCGCCTGCACGGCGGCCACGGGCGCGGTGAGGTCAGGGATGGCTTTGCCGTCCACCTCGCCTTCCTCGTGCATGATTACCAGGTGCGAGATCTGCTGCGCCACCGGCTCCAAGATGCTCTCGATCGTGCGCGTATGAAACACCGGCATCGCGGCGGCTAACGGGGCGGCGAACCGCGGGCTACAGAGAATTGGGAACGACGGGGCCGGGAACCCACTGAAAGACCGACTGCGAGCAGCAACTACGGAGACCGGGCTTCCCTCGGCGTAACCAGCCCTGCGGGCGCCCCGCCCCATCGCGTCGCCGCGCCCAATGGTAGCACCGCTCAGACCGGGGCCGCCACGCCTATTGGTCCCGCTTCGAGATGCTCCGCCTCCGCCCCAGGGCCGCCAAGACCCCGCCCCGCCCCCATTCCCAAGGGAGGGGCCTGGGATTGGGGCTGCGCCGCCGGGATTGCAACCGGATTCCGGAGTCCTAACGCGGGGCGCTCCTTATAAGGGCATGGTGGGAGCGGAGCGTGCGGCTGGAATCAGCGGCCCCGCCCCCAGGAGCCACCTCCCGCCTGGACTCTGCAGAGCTCCGCCCCTCTGCAGAATCACCTCAGCGGGGCGGGGTCTCCTCACCTCCGGCGGCTCTGGAGTCTCAAGAAAACCAGGGAGCCATAGGTCTCCCCGCCCCCTCCTCAACTTTTCCCTTTGCACAATGCCCTCAAAATAGTCTTTCCATTTCTTCTCAGTAATACATGGAAATGCTTTTCGTAAAACATCCAAATAACAAAAGTGCATAGAGAAACATGAGTGTCCCATTCATTCACACACATTCCACCGACTCCCATCCTCAGAGATACTCACTGTTAACAGTTTAGTATGTAGCCTTCTAGACTTTTGCCTATTCATTTTCTTGTACATATATATTTCTAAGTAAGTGGGATTTAACATTTCCTGGAATTTGTTATTTTTCCCCTTAATTAAAATCCCCTGGTTATCCTTCACCATTGATAAATATAGATCTACTTCATTCTTTTTTAGTGGCTGCATGGTATTCCATCGCATGAAATCAAACAATTTACATAACTAATTTCCTAGTAATGGACATTTAGGTTGAATTCTGCTTTTCAGTATTAAAAAACAATTCTGTATGAGCATCATTGTCCTTGTCTCTGTATTGTGCGCGTGTGTATTTCTCTAGGACAGATACCTAGAAAGGAAGTGAAAATGAAAAAAGTATATACATTTTACATTTTGATACAACCAAATTACTAATCTTCTCACAGTGCACTTTGTGTATATCTTGTGAATGTCTTCCTCGTCTCAGATTCTCTCTTGCCCAAGCTTTCCCATGCGAGGTAACACTTTCACTAATACGTCCAAGCTGAAGATCCTCAAATCAAATGAAAATATTTCTCGAGGTGCCTGGGTGGCTCAGTTAAGCGTCTACCTTCGGCTCAGGTCATGATCTCAGGGTCCTGAGATCGAGCCCCATG